>NC_064284.1:15178380-15266527 GCF_019186545.1 Solanum stenotomum | reverse complement strand
TAATCATTGAGTTGTGGAATTTGAAATAACTAATTCCCTCATTTAAAAAAAAAGAAAAAAAAGAAGCAACTCAAATTTCTACAAGTTGTATTTGTCATATGAATTAGATGTTTTTAAAGGTATTGAGTAATTGATGTACAATAACCATTGTTCTTAAGGAACACTTTCAACCACCGAGAATTGTCTTCCAGTATGTTGACATGAGAACTTCATTTCTTGTTCAAACGATTTTATTACTTTGAGCTAAGTTCAGATTATTTCATAACACTTTGCTCTTTGAGTAGGACAACTTTTGGGAGATGGGTGATACTGGACCTTGCGGACCCTGCACCGAAATACACTTTGATAGAATCGGGAATCGTGATGCTGCATCATTTGTTAATAATGATGATCCCACTGTGATTGAGATATGGAACCTTGTCTTTATTCAGGTACTATTATCTCCAAAGTTTTTGTTTCTCATTGGAAAGCTTTGTTTAACTCTTGTTTGTCTTTTGCAGTTTAACAGGGAAGCTGATGGTTCTTTGAAACCCCTTCCAGCTAAGCATGTTGATACTGGAATGGGTTTTGAAAGACTAACCTCTATCCTCCAGAACAAGATGAGCAATTATGATACTGACGTGTTCTTACCCATATTTGATGCTATACAAAAGGTAATATGAACATGTTATTTTTTGGAAATTCAATTTTACTGATTTGCAATTATCTTGAGCCACCCGGCATATACATTTCCTCGTTGCTTTGGGCTAAACTAAAAAAGGACTATTTCAATGATGTCCTTCCATGAATTCGCCCATTTAAGTCACGACTGAAGTTATTCTAATTCCTCTGTGTTGAGTTTTACTGAAAATATGTTATTTCTCGTGCAAATAGGACTTTTTGTGATTCAGTGTCCCTGAAATAAATACATATTCAAGTAATGCTTTAAAGAAAATTCTAAAAGTTTGTAAAGTCTCTACATATATTTTGGAAATGACGTGTAACCACTTTAAAGTGGCTGATACATTATTTTCTATAGTATTTTACTTTTTATTTTCAAAATTAGCTTAAACAGAAATTTTGTATCTAGGTGAATTTTCTGTAAAATAATGGCTACTTGCAAGAGCACTCAACTTCTAGTTAAGAGGTTGGGATTCGATTCATGAAGGGAGCAAAGTGGGGAAGAGCCTCCGTTGACTCTTTGGCTGGTGGTTTTGGAGGGCTGGGGTTTACCAGATTAGAAAAAAAAAACCTCGTCCTAAACTGACTGGTCCTGAGCCTGAATTGTGTTACTGAAATTTTCGTTTTGCTATACTTATCTATTTTATTCTCCTAAATTGATATTTCAATCTTCTAATAGGCAACTGGAGCTCGTCCGTACTCTGGCAAAGTTGGAGCTGATGACGTGGACAATATTGATATGGCCTATAGAGTTGTTGCTGACCACATTCGAACTCTGTCTTTTGCCATTGCTGATGGTTCTTGCCCAGGTAGATTCTTGTTAGTCTGGTCCATGAGCTAGTGCTTAGGTTTTTTCAAAATCGTTCCTCTCCTGTTTTGGTTGACCCCCCTACATTAGTACTATGTTATGGTGTTAAAAGTATTGATTACTTGTAAAGTTTTTAGGTGTGATAAGATTCATTATATGTATGATCTTATTGGTGTTCGTTTTCTTGTGGAGATTCAAATCTTGTATAATGAATTTGCAGTCATTTTTTGTTATAAGATGGATTGTATTTTACAGTTTGTGACTGTGTGAATTTGTTGTCTAATACTTCTCCTATTTCCTTCACCTGCTGTTACTTGTAACCTACACGTTCTGTTATAATGATGTGCATCCATTTTAATCTGAAATTTCGGTTCTATGACTTTCCGTGCTTGGTAGAGAAGCATGGATTCTAGTATTTCCAAGGAGGTTCTGACAGTGTACGACGTTTTAGGCCAAATAGCAGTGTCTGGTTTTTTCTTTGGTAAATCTGATGTTCACATTTCTTGTTTTGCAGGGAATGAAGGCCGTGAATATGTCCTCAGACGCATTCTACGTCGAGCAGTGCGCTATGGTACAGAGGTTCTGAAAGCGCAACAAGGATTTTTCAGTAGGTATGCGAAAGTACTTCGAAATTTGCCAGGCTCATTATATTTTTTTGGCCTACAAAATGGGTTTATTTGATATTTAGCAGTTTTTTGCTATATCCACCTCAGAGCTCAATATATTATTTACACTCTGCTTTATGTTACGAGTAGCCTTGTGAAGGTGGTGGTAGAAGTTATGGGTGATGTCTTCCCAGAGCTGAAGCAACGTGAGGCACATATTAGAGATATCATTGCTGATGAAGAAACTAGCTTTGGAAGGACATTGCTTCATGTAAGATTCTTTGTAATATAAGAAAGGAATCAAGTCCAGAAATTCTGTAATTTGCATTCTGTATATCAACTGTCCAAAACAGTCATTGAGCCTGTAGATGCTGTCTTCTTGTATTGGCAATTCCTTGTTGATTTTCTCTTTTCTGAGATAATTGAAGTATGCAGATAATTATTCTTAATAGCTAATTGAGGAAAATCATACATAATACTAACTCCATGACAAACAATTTGCTAATAGGATTGAGTTGCTGTGCTATTGTCATTGATACTGATGGAACACTTCTCTGCATATTGATAACTGTATAGGTGATGGCTTAATACTAAACCAAAGAAATATAATTGGCATTCGACTGAAATTTGTAACGATCTTATGAGCGGCCTTTCCTGGGGAATATCAATTCTGAAGAACTATTTTCTTTCTGTTTCAAACTTGTTTCACCTGTGTTCTCAGAGGAATGCACCAAAGAGTTAATGTCATTGCTGTGTTGACATATGTGATGGCATTGTTAAGCTACCTGTCTTCTTCACATCTAAACCTTTTCTTGTCTATGTGCTCAGCTTAATGATATGTTTCTCTCTTACGACTGTATTTGACAAAATCGGGTGGTAAATGCTATACATTACTTCTAATGGAGCGGTTCTTGCTCCTTGTTTGCTCCCAATTGGGGGAGAATGATTACTTATTTTGCTCTTGTTTTGTCTTCTAATTGTTTTCTCTTTTCTATGCAACTTCTTTCTTCAGGGAATCGAGAAATTTAAGAAGGCAGCTCAAGAAGTTCAAGGGAAGCAATTTAGTGGTCAGGCAAGCATACTGTCCATATACAACTTGTGATGAAGAAATCAGCCAAATTCCTTCTAATTCAATATCTTATGTGTCCTCTTAATTTATACTTGATTGTCAGTTCATCTCAAACCCCAGTTAATGTCCAGTGCCTCTAATTCAAATTGATTTGGGTTGTGTTGTATTTAGTGTGGTACATGTGGAACCATATTTTCTCTTCTTTTTTTGATTTTTCTTGAATAGAAATAGACAGAAGTTATACTGATGGGAATAGCTGTAGGTCTGATGGTACTTTGCATGGAACATAAGTTATTAAGGAAGCCCCCTTGGTATAGAAAACCATTGATCTAGAAGGAAATGTGGACATTCAATTGAAACTAATGAGTAAAATTTTCAGCTTGTTATACGACCTTTGCTGGCATTTCAGGTGCGGAATGTCGTACATATTAGTTTGTATAGGTTACATGCAGTTTCACAACCATGTCTGTTATTATAACATAGAAGTAATGAAGTTAAACTTCTGTTATTTCCTCAAGACCTTGGAAGACAAACAGGAAGTGAGTTGTGATCAAGAAAAATACTAATGTGCAGTATTATGGCATCAGTTTGGATTGTATTGAAGACTTAAATTGGGTCAAATGGTCATCCATAAGGATTTGGCAGAATCATGGTGTTGAAATTTATCAACTGCATTTCCAATGAAATCGGGAATATTTTGTATATAGCACCTAAAACTTTTTAATCAATAAGATACTAGTATTTGATTTCACAAGTAAAGATGTTTATATTTAGCTCATGGCTAGTTACTAATGCATGAGATAGACATTAAATGCTGTCATTCTATCAATATGATTCAATTTGTAGATTTTCTTCTCTTTTCTTGTATTCTGCTTTACATACCTTATGGTCTTCATAAAACAATATTTCCTACTTTAAAGGTCTTATCTTTTTAATTTTTTCTTCACGTGTATTTGGCTGCATATTGCTCATTTTCTGTGTGTGCTTACACATTCACCTTTTGAGCAGAGGCCTATGATATGACACCTTTAGCACCCTTATAAAGATTGAATTTCAATTTTCATAAAATAAATACTCTCCCAAAGAAATAGAAAAATGGGCAGTCTTAACTGCAAGCAAATAGATGGAATGTTGTTATTAGTCAGTTTTCAAGTGATTGATTTCAACTTATCAAATTTAGTCCAGTACCTGTGCAATTCTTTTTCTTCTTTAGATATTCATTATTGTACCTTTCATGCACTTCAAAAACCAACTTTCTTTTGTTAGCTCTGGACGACTTGGTATCTCATCTGTCTTTGATTCTTCTTCTTACTTCTCTTGTGATGTGCAGGAGGCATTTGTCTTGTGGGACACTTATGGATTTCCATTAGATTTGACCCAGGTAAATAGTGCTCCAACCGGTTAATTCATATCTCAGTGATGAAAACAAATTAAACCTTTTTGTCTCAGTTAATGGCAGAGGAA
This sequence comes from Solanum stenotomum, assembly GCF_019186545.1. Lineage (NCBI taxonomy): Eukaryota > Viridiplantae > Streptophyta > Magnoliopsida > Solanales > Solanaceae > Solanum > Solanum stenotomum. The sequence goes on along the minus strand of NC_064284.1, from coordinate 15,261,921 downwards.
CGAGGCTTGGTGGTTGATGTTGATGGTTTTAATGTTGCTATGGATGCTGCCAGGGAAAGATCAAGAAATGCTCAGAGCAAGGTTCTCTTTCTTGCTTTTGTTTTGTCATCTCTCCCCAACTAGGTTAATTTCCGCTTTGCTGTTTGAGCTGTTAGGAAGTGTTTCATCTAGGCACATATAGTTTTCTTGGGGCATTTTAAGCTTGAATAGTTATGAAATTCTGAATAGTGAGGGCTGAAGAAATTAATTGACGCCAGAGATGTTTCTTATGTTCACCAATTTGGGGCCATGTCAAGATTGAGTATTTTCTCCGGAAAATAATTAGTTCCTTGGGAAATTAAGTTTACTAGTATTAACAAAATATTAGTAAGTTAGAGGCTTAAGCTTCCACCTAAAGGTGTGGCCTAGTGATCAATGAAGTGCGTGCAAACCTTGGAGATCAGGGTTTTAATGTCAGTAAATTTAAATATATTTGGTGATTTCTTCCCATGTGTCCAAGTCTTGCTGGTTATTTGGTTCTTATGATGATGGGAGGAAGCAGATGCCTGAATAGATATTTGAGGTACACACAAGCTAGAGCAGAACCCACTGTCGTAAAAAAAGCTTAAAAGCTACGCAAATGGATGAATTTGACATGGACATGTTCCCAATGGAATGAAGCCTCATAGCCCACTTAAGAGTTGAGGTGACATGCCATGTATAGTATGGTAGATTGAGTTACCATGGAAAAGGTGCCTGTTCTTTGTACACTGGGAATAAGTAGTGGAAATGTTGTTTTTTAGAATGGCTGTGGACGTAAATAGGTTACAGCTGAAAAGCACCTTATGAAGTGAGGTGCTAGATTGTACTCATCTTTCCAGGTTGCATCAGTAGTTGTCATCAGTCAAGTATTATCTTATGAATTTTACCTTCACAAGTTAATAATATATGCTTACACCTCGTTATGTTTTGAACCTATACTTGACAGAATGCTGGTGGTGCAATTGCCATGGATGCTGACGCTACTGCTGCATTGCACAAGAAAGGGGTCGCTGCAACAAATGATATTTTCAAGTTCACTTGGTCTCAGGTTGCTGATTCGTCTTCCTTATAAAACTAGCAGCTTCTTGAATTTGTTGCTTGCTTCAATGGTTATATGTTGTTTGGATTTCATCTGCGTTGAATAACAATTTCTCAAGCCAAGGACAAAACCTTCTTGTCCTTTCCCTAAGTTAACAAACTAGTCACTCTTACCCTTTTCATTAACCATGTTTTCATCATTGCTCAATTATTCATTAAAATTTGTTCTCTCTGCTTGGATTTCCTGCCTATTTATCTTTCTGACTTGTAGTCTGATATGTTTTCCTTTACTTTTTTGTTTTATTTTCTCCTAACCTAAATGGCTAGTCTCAGCTGCTGTAAAATTATACTATCATTATTTAAGGTGTGTTTGGTATGGAGTGAAAGTGTTTTCCAATTTTTCCGTGTTTGGCTTGTCAAAATATTTTGGAAAACATTTTTTCTAGGAAACCAAGTTCCTTAAAAAGGAAGAAAATGACTTCCCTGGTGGGAGTTGGGATAACAAGTTTCATAGTGGCATTCCCAGCTTATTTTCTCTCCCCACTCCCCAACGGCCCCCAACCCTCACCCCTTGACCATCCCAACCCCCGCCACCCCCAAACTCCCATCCGCACAATGTTTTCCTAGATTACATATAAATGCTCTTGGGACAATATATTTTTTTGCTTACATATAAACACTAGAAAATAAGTAAGAATTCATTTATTTTCCACATTTATTTTCCAAGGAAACATTTTTCTAGTACCAAACACTTGGTGCTCACATTAGAGTTTTACTTCTGAAATTTTGTTGAGATGGTAACAAAGTGCTCACATCAGAGTTTTACTTCTGAATTTCTTAATTCAGGATCACGAGAGTGAGATAAAAGCTATCTACACTGGAAGTGAGTTCTTGGAAAGTGCAGCAGCTGGGGATGAAGTTGGTATTATTCTTGAGAGCACCAGTTTCTATGCTGAACAAGGTGGTCAGGTAAAAACTTTCTTTGGTATCTTGGTTAGAAAAATGTTAAATAATGATACGTGTACTCTACTTCAAATTATTGCTGGAAGGACACTAAAATAGCAATATTGTTATTATCAATAATCTGTATGAGGACTAGAGGAGGGTGTAGCCCAAGTTTTTGTAATGTTGTGGTCAAAGGGTCTATGGTATTTAATATCTGTATCCCCCCTCCCCCAATCCACCCCACCCACCCACACCCACATAAATTAACCTGAACAACAATGCTTTATAGAGGGGTGACCTCTATAGTGCAACTTCAGTATAGTAAAGAGTAGAGACTCATTAATGCCTACATATGTAGAGATAACTCTGAAGTTGCACTGTAGAGATAATTTGATGCGAAGCTCCAGTGATGAACATTTGCTAATTGTTCACTTAAGGGGAAAGTGTTTCTTGGGAAATATTTAGGGAAGTATCAAACAAAAGTAATTCTCTCGAATGTCCCCAGTGTTTAGTCTAATGGTAAAATCGCAACATTCTCTTGAATGCCCCCAGGGTTTAGTCTAATGGTAAAATCGCAACAAATGATGTGGTTGGTTAGGCGCAAGTCAGGTGTTAGAGCCCTGCTGAGGACGAAGGCCTTGTATTTATGTGGAGAGAGGTAGAGGAATAGGCCGGCCCCGTATCCACCAAGTTTTTGACACTAAGGGATTTCTCGGTTATCTGAAGAAAGACAGAAAAAATGACTCAAATTCCCATTTTTGATTTGCCACTTTGGAGGGTTTCACTTTTGAAGCCCAGGAACCAGATAGAATCTTATGGGGTAGCTCAAAGGAAAGAAAGTTCACAGTCAAAGAAGGTTACAAGTTTGTGTTCTCAGAATGGTGTGCTTGAGGACAAGCCATGAAAATATGTCTGGAGAACCAATTGCCACTCAGAATGTCCTGATTCACCTGGACAGCCCTTAGGGAAGCGGCATTACCTCAAGACAACCTCTGCAAGAGGAAAATTGCCCTAGTTAAAAGATGCTATATGTGCCACCAAAATTTTGAGTGTCAACCATTTCTCACTGCCTACTGGTTCTGGAATTTCTTCCTTTCTTTCTTTAGACTAACTTGGAGTATGCCTGGTCCATCAAGAAAGCGTATGCTCGCTGGATTTTTTGGTGAGTTGACAAACCCAGCAAGAAGGTCTGGGAAATGATTCCTGCACTTATTTTTTGGGTTGTTAGAAGTGAAAGAAACAGCCAGGTGTTTTGAATGGGATCAACTCCAGGACACTCCCTGAAAACTATAGCCAGGTGTTTTGAATGGGATCAACTCCAGGACACTCCCTGAAAACTATAGCTTTTTGTAATGGAGTCTAACATGTTTATGCTCCAAAAGCCAGGAGGCTTTTGGTTTTCAACTGGGAACCTTCTAGTTGGTTTTATTTTAATAACATCTTACACCTGGCTAACATGTTTATGCTCCAAAAGCCAGGTGTTTTGAATGTGATCAACTCCAGGGCACTCCCTGAAAACTATAGCTTTTTGTAATGGAGGCTAACATGTTTATGCTCCAAAAGTCTCTTGGCTTTTGCTTTTCAACTGGGAACCTTCTAGTTGGCTTTATTTTAATGACAACATCTTACACCTGGCGAACATGTTTATGCTCCAAAAGCCAGGTGTTTTGAATGGGATCAACTCCAGGACACTCCCTGAAAACTATAGCTTTTTGTAATGGAGGCCAACATGTTTATGCTCCAAAAGCCTCCTGGCTTTTGGTTTTCAACTGGGAACCTTCTAGTTGGCTTTATTTTAATGACATCATCTTACTTCATCTGGGAAAAATTCTCCTTTTTGATTTGCGGCTTCTTTTAATCCTCACTTTCCACTTGTTTGGAGATGGAGAGGTTCAACCAATATAGTAGCCCCTCCCTCGTCTGTCGTGAAATCTAATTGATATCTCCTATCATATTTTCTTTTTTTCTCGTCAATCAAATGTAGCATGCGAAGTTATGGATGGTGACAATGTGAGGATTTCACGTTCTTCAGAAACTTGAGGAATCACTTTCTGTTTCCCTCGAGCGTAACCTTAATGGTAGTTTTGTTCCTTGCTGCATAAAAGATAGATGATCTTTAAATAGTTTATTTCTGTTGTGTACTTTCTTGTTGAAAGCCTATACGCTTCGTCTAAATGAGAAATTAACATGTAGGCTAGTAAATACTTCCATTTGTCAAGTTTTTTGCTTCTTTCCACTACAGTGCTGTAATTTCAGAAATGTGAAGCTTATGGAACATGAACTTATCAACAAGAAAAGTTATAGATTGTGAAGAGGAAACTCTGGTTGCATGTAGCACTTTTTTTCTCCTTATGTCATGTTGTACTCTACTTTCCTGATGCTGATAAAGCTATTTGACTATTTGGATACAGATATACTACACTGGTTCACTGGAAAGCCCCAGTGGCGCTTTTCAAGTTTGTAATGTTCAAATTTATGGAGGATTCATTCTTCATATTGGATCTTTCAGTGGACAGGCACACAAGTTCTCTGTTGGTGATAAAGTAATTTGTAAGGTGACACTTTTTTCTGCTTGGCCTTCCACAACCATATGATGCAAGCTTTCAGATTTGTTTTACCTCTTTTTACTTACATTATTGGGTTTGATTCCTTTGATGGACTGAGTAGGTTGACTATAACAGGCGTACATTGATTGCTCCCAATCATACATGCACTCACATGTTAAATTTCGCCTTAAAGGTACTTCCTCTAGCAGAAAATAAAGAGATTCAGGTTCCAGCATCTCCATACTTTCTAGAGCTGATTATCTGATAATGTTATTGAACTAATGCAGGAAGTACTAGGTGACCATATTGACCAGAAAGGTTCCATTGTTCTTCCTGAAAAATTGAGATTTGACTTCTCTCACGGTAAGCCCTTTTTTTGTGTGGCTGTTTCTGTTGTTGTGGGTGTGCTGGTGTGCTTCTTTCTATGAAGAATGATAATGTTCTAATGACTTGAACAGGGAAGCCGGTAAAGCCAGAGGAGCTAAGAAAAATTGAATCCATTGTCAATGAGCAAATTAAGTCTGAATTGGATGTATACTCAAAGGAGGCAAAGCTGTCTGATGCTAAGAGTATAAAAGGTCTTCGAGCTGTCTTTGGTGAAGTAAGGCCTTCACAATTTCACCCGTCTTTGTTGTCTGTTCAGACATTTAAATGTTCTTACTTTTTTCCTGGTGGAGTTATAGGTGTATCCAGATCCTGTGCGGATTGTGTCAATTGGTCAGAAAGTGGAGGACCTTCTTGCTAATCCAGAAAATGAAGAATGGTCATCCTATTCTGCTGAGCTGTGTGGTGGTATTTTTCTTTTATCCTCTAATGCTATTTATGGGCGTACATTTATGAATTATGATCTGTTCCTATGACTAATTTATGGATACTTAGGAACACACATTTCTAATACAAGAGAAGCTAAGGCATTTGCTCTGATGTCTGAGGAGGGAATTGCCAAGGGAATCCGAAGGGTTACTGCTGTCACAACTTATCGTGCTTTTGAGGCCACTGATTTGGCATCCTCACTTGAACAGAAAGTAAATGAAGCATTCCAGACTGATGAAAGCTTGCTGGAAGAGGTTAGTATTTGCGTAGCCCACTCTTTTTGAGCCTGTAAAATCTGAGTACTATTTGGTTTCTTTCCTTACCAGGAATTAAAATTCTTTTATTTGATAAAAGCAGGTGTTAGAATCATTTAACTTCCCTGAAAAATGTGCATCCAAGTGAAACAACCTGTAGAGTAATCATTGAGGATTAGAGTTGTTGAAGTGGATTTTTTTGGTCTTGATGATTTGAAGTGAAAATTGAATGGTAATAGCGGCTAACACTAACTACTAATTCTTACAAAAAGTAGTGCTATGAAGTCCTTGATACAATAATTTGAATTCACTCATTGGCTAACTATAGCTTACAGAGCCAACCTTCTACAAGTCTTAACATCAAACTCCTACATACGTCAGTGCTAAGCCAACTCAATTGGTTCTGATGCTTATGTCATGGAAGTATCATCATTCCTTAAGATTGTGCATCTATTTAGGTGAGACTAGATGTTTGTCCTAATTTTATTAAAGTTCCATAATTCACAACTTTACCTGGCCTGATGATAATTATATTTATGTACTTACCAAATTGTACTTTCACATTGTACAGTGTTTCTTCCCCTTAGTTGTTATATTCTGTGAGGGTGTATTCCTGTTTTTGTTTCCTGGTGGAGAGGGAATAAGATATTGGACTGCTTTCTATCTTTTTTTTGTTTCATAATGCTCTCGAGGAAATGTGCTCCTAGTAACCATGTTTCTTTTATTCTGTCATTTACTTCTTAAATTTGATCCCCTGCACTGTTCTCCCTAGTAAATGATTCGTTCATTCAGCAGTTATGCAACATAGTTATGTATCTTCTTTAATTAACCACTCATATCGAACTAAAAGAAAACTAGCTATAGAACTGCATGTCTTCTTTGTTTCATTGAACACTGAAGTATAGAACTTAATGTGGCAAGCTGTTGGTAAGATTTACTTTATTCCAGTCATATATTTCTTTTAATTTCTCCCCTGCGCTGCATCTTCCTTGTTAGGATGTCGTGGAGCTGGATAGTTTCTGGCTAATCTATTCCAGCCAAGTATCTTTTGTTCTTTAATCTTGGTCAATCAACTTGATCCAAGGCTCTTTCAATCTTGGCTGATCCTTTTCTTACTGCTACTATTGTTTCCTTATCTGATGAATTCATACATCAACTTCTTAATTTCAGAAAGTAACTTCTTTGAATGCTACCGCGGAGAGGGCACAAATTCCCACTGTTATGAAAACTGATCTCAAGGCCAAGCTCTCAGTCCTCCAGGTATGTATTGTTTCTGTTGTGGCCGAAGTTGAAGGAAATTGCTTAGGAAAGAAAACTAATATGCTGATGATTTCTTCAGAATCAAGTTATAAAGGCCAAAAAGAAGATAGCTGCAGAGAATATACAAAAAGCCGTTAGAGCTGCCTCAGAAATGGCTGAAGCTGCAGCTTCTGGTGGAAAAGCATACTGCATCTTGCAGATTGGCGTGGGTTTGGACACTGCTGCAGTCCGTGAAGCAGTTGTCAAAGTCATGGAGCAGAAGGTTATTTGCCCATACCTGCTAAACTTGTGCTCGTATTCTCCTCTAAAATTTGTAATTTATATAAAAATCACTGACTGTTTAATTGTCTGAACAGGGTATGGCAGTTCTGGTATTCAGCAAAGATGAAGCTGCAAACAAAGTTTTAGTCTGTGCTGGTGTACCTGAGAAAGGTGACAAGTGCCAGCAGTTGAATGTTAAAGATTGGTTGAATGCAGCTTTGAAGCCCTTGGGAGGTAAGGGTGGAGGAGGAAAAGGTGGTCTCGCCCAAGGCCAGGTTTGTACTCAATTTTGACTTATCTTCATCTCTGCTTAACTTCATGCACACTGCACAAAGCAGGTTTCATTTAAAAACTGATATGTTACTACTTGTGATGGTTGCGTTGCATACATCTCAAGTTTTTTGTCAAACTTGACATTCATCTTTTGCCTTAATGGCTTGCGTTGCTTATACATTGCTTGTTACTATTCTATTCATGATGGTTAAATTTCTTTCCTTTCAGGCAACTGATATATCAAAAGTTGACGAGGCAATGGATGTTGCAGCATCATTTGCAGCTATGAAATTAAATTGATGAGTAAGGCCAGTATGTCATTGCAGTGTTCAATGGCCGAGGCTGATGCAACTATTCTAAGCAATATTGATTGATCAAGATTTTCAATGGGTCGTGGAGGCTGTCTCAGAGCTAACTTCCATCTTATACAACTGTGGGGTCATTTATGTTGCTTTCTGTGAGCTAACTTTTTACATACAGAAAGTAAAGGAAAAGATTTATATTGAAGTTACCTGCTTATTGCATACTGCATAATTGTTATACACGAGAACGATGAAAGTAGAAAGATTTTCCTGTTGTGATAGTGCATCTGTTAGCTTGTGTTTTCTGATTACAACTAGTATTTCGTTGAATTGGGGTATGGAATGGGTTAATGGCATTTTGTAGATGTAAAAAGAAAGACGTGCTGCATATACACAAAACCTCTTGTGAAAGAGAAATTATGCAAACATATAAGTAAACGAAATTGTAGCTCAAGTATGCGAATTCAGATACAATGAGCAAGTCGAACTTTGACAGTTTAAACTCCGATTGTTGGTTCCGATGTACACCAGAATTTGAATTCACAAGACGAGTGACGGACAAAGTAACCTCAATAAAATGCAGTCTGAAGTTATGTTCTTCAACACTTTCAATTTGGTCATTTTAGAGAATTAAGAGTGTAAGGAATGCAAATTAGTTTCCATGCATACTATAGTGTACGAAACGCAACAAAACAGTTGTTTCACTACTTGGCAGGTTTACGTTATAGTGGAGTAGAAAAATCAATTAATCTCACAAAATAATGGTTCTCCATCCAACCCAAAAGACGATTTATTAGAGTCGTACATAATTTTCCATCCAACTTGATGACACAATTAAAGATACGTCATGATAATTCACTTCACAATCAAGTTAATATAATGGAGAGAGACTCTGCAGATGGCTACAACCAGAGAACAGCCAGCCAGAGATGCAGCTCCGGGCAGAAAGACATTGCACTGCTGAAACCCGTGAAGGTGTTGTCAAGAGTCATGGAGAGGAATGTTTCCTTGCTGCTCATATTCATTCATCTTTTAAGCTTGTGTTCTTGAATAATTAACCTGTGTTTTCAGGGACATGACTTTCACTGGCTGAACAGCAAAACAACAATTCTGGTAATTATACAAAAGAATCTGCAAAAAGAGCTTTGGTCTGTGCAGGTGTAGGGATAAAAAGGAAAGAGTGGTTGAATTTCCATAAAGAAGAAATAGAAGAAAGAGACAAACACTAACGACCCACTCCAAAAAAGATGTGTTTCATTCACTTAGATTCTAAAAACAAGAAAACACCATGCAGGTCAAATCGTTCTTGCACCACGGATGTCAAACTGGTTAATTACGTTATTGACAAAGTAATGACTGTCAAGGAAAGGGGAGAAGCATGCGGGTGCTTCAACGGATGTGAAAATCTTTACAGTAGAACAGTCTTCGTGACTGATATGACCAGATATGGCATTGGTATGGCATTTTCACCAGAAATGCAGCTTTGGCATAGCTGGATATCAGGAGTGATATCATTTTTCCTGTAGATTACAGAAAGACATAACTCATTTCCAGTGTACGCACAATAAAACTATCTTCAGTAGTCCTAATCTTAATAGGTGAGCTTCTACCAACTTTCAAGTGTAGAATCAGTAACAGAATGCACCAAAGTATATGGTGGGCTAAACTTTGACACAAATATTCACTTTTCACATGGAAAATGCCAAACACTGATAGGTCTTATATGATTCATCTTGTGTTCAGATCCAACTCCCCACCTCCACGCCACTCACTCTGAGTACCTACATCTCCATTATCAGTTTCTTCATCATTCAAAAAGTCCTCCGATGGTTCCTTTTCGTCTTTATGTCCATTGTTGCCCCAACCGTTGATCATTTCATCAGGGCTAACTTCCTGTCCGTGCTCACCAACATCATTACCCATTTGAATATTGCTCCCCCTAGGCCCGAGTGCACTAGCTCGTATTGGCGCTCGGTTCATCATCTCAGCACGAGCTTGTGATTCAGCACGGGCTTGTTCTGCATGAACAAGAGCTGCCATTTGCAAATTAGGATCATGAGTCTCTCGACCCATCTTTTGCCTGGCCTCCATCTCTGTTTTCAGTTCAAGCAGGATTCTCCTCTCTTCTTGCAACAGTGACTGCTCTAACATGAGTTTCTCCTCCGTCCGGAATTCTCCAACATCTCTCTTGCGGGAAATTATATTAAATGCAAGCACTTGTTTCTCAAATGTTGCAGTAAACTCTGCAACTTTCACAGCAATGTTGTGATCCCACTGCTGTGAACGAGAAAGCATTTGGCCACTAGTGTCTGAATCAAGGATCTTATCATCCTCCTCTGCTTCATAGTCTGCCACCACATGGTAAGGCAGAAGCCTAAAAAAAATGACACACGGAAAAAGTCTGAAGTCAATACCATCGGCGAGATGCCTTCTATATTAACTTTTCTGATAGGTATCCACATACTAATTCCAGCAAAATAAAAAGAATGGTATAAAGTATAAACATCAACAGAATATACATTTATACAACAATGTGCAACATGGGATCTAGTCAGTCAAGAGTAGCTTTTGGCAACCAATAAAGCTGGCTATAGAGAGATTCTCATGGCCCTGCCTACTTCTATGAACTGGAGCCAAGAAAATGTAACTATATGCAGATGTTCTTTTTATAAGTCACAAAACCATCTCTCATAAAACAAAAGTTTGGACTTTGGAGTTCCTTTTTCATGATACCACTCCTCAGAAGTGTGATCTCAGCTAGAAATACTAGACTTTCTAATTGTGTATTGTTACTTCATTTTTAGTGTAAAGAAAACCATATAAAGGAAGCTGAAACTCTATTAGAATTCCTACAAGCCTGTAAGAAGAAAAAGGCCACACTTTTGTTGTTGCAATTAATAAATATGGCTCCCGCACAAAGGTTGTGCTGATGATTAATATACTTTTACCTTTCTCAAAAATATAACTAGACTTTCTAACAAAAAGAGAGGAGTTGGTGTTCTTTGATTCAATAATCATTGTTGAGTCATTGCAATGTTTACCATTGGGAGATAAAGCTGTGAATGGCAAGCATTAGACAAACCATTCTATCGTGAACTTATATTGAAAAGGAAAAAAACAACGCCGAAACACTAAAAATTCAAATTATTAAAAAATTAAGACATCTCTCTGTCAAATCTTTATTTTATGACCATGAAATCCGTTTGAACCAACCCTTAGGACCATCTGCAGCCTTCCAAACTCAGGGGTAACGGCCACCACCTCCCTTTTCCACTTAAATACTAGGCTTAGTTCGCATAGCACAAGACTCATATTGGTGACCTAAGTCATAAGTCCCTCAACCTTTGTCAAAGCCCTCGAGCCCATCGTTCCATCAAATAAAAGAATCCTTTTAAACAGTTGTCTATACTATCTCCCCTAAAAGGAGGAGATAGAGAACGGAGGATAGAATAACAAAAAGAAGAGTAAGAGCTCTGCTTCTTTATTGCAATTACATCATGTATGAAGAGAAAGACAGCTGAGAATGTTCAAAGTTAAAAACAGGTTTTCAAGCAATTTACATACTTTTAAGAAGTGACAAAAACTCATGTATTTCCATGGCTTGTCTAGAAGTAAGAAACAATTAAGACCTATTTATATTTCCTCTGGACAGCTCATGAAAAAAGAAAGAGAGCACTACACGAAAGTATGTTAAATACATCCTTTTATGCCAATTAAAGCTTGAAACTACTATAAATAGGTGCAAAGATGTTGTATATTATACAGTCATCAAAGGGAGTTCAGTGATTCTTCTGCTACATAGTGAATATTTAGGAGTATTTAAAGGGTTCAGCATGTACTTCTCGATGACTCTAGTTGATAAATTTTTTTCCCGGAAGAAGTAATATATTTTATATAAAAAGAGTACCCCTCAGCACAAAGACTATGCTAAGTGAAACATACTCACAGGAACCCCCAAAAGATAAAAAAGCCTATTCCCGGACAGGTTACAGTGACCCAATAATGTCAATTGCAGAATCTACATCTTCCGCAAAGGGCCTCTTTACACCAAAAAAATACAATTCCATTTTAAAAAAAACACTTGACCTTGTTAAAAATAGAGAAAATGATCAAAATGGTCCCTAATATATGAGGGTTACTTTATTTTGATCCTTAATATATTTCACATGATTCATATGGTCCTTAATGTATTATAAAAGGTACTCAGTTTGGTCCTTTGCCCTAAAAGTAACAAATCCATCAGTTAAATTTAACGTTGGGGCCCACGAAAAAATAAAAATACCAAAAGCTCCGTTTCTCCTTCATTCTCTACGTCTTCCCATCAGAAGCTCTGTTTCAGAGAGTTTGTGCGTTTTTTTTTTTTTTACCTTAGCCATCAAAAGGATCCCTCTTCCACTTTTAAAAATATTACTTCTCAAAAGTATGGTTCAGATAATTGAGTTCTACTTTTGATAAACATTGAAGGACTGAGTTCATCTTGTTTTATATAAATTGTGAATTCGTTTTTAAAATGCCTTCAACATGAAATTTGCTTGGTTGATGCTTCATCAACCCCTTATGACAAATTTAAGCTGAAAAATGTTGCCTCAACACACAGGGACACAGGGTCTGTTAAAAAAAAATTGTGGCGAACACATATACAATTGGTTCTCTCACTAGAGACATTAACAATTCTAAATATAGGATCAAATCTTATAATATCAATAACAATGTAAAAAAATAAACTAATTTTCTAACTTAATACTAATAAATATAATTTTTTTTAGAAATCCTAATTTTGGATTAGGGCTAATAAACAGTGGGAACAGAAGATGGGTGGAGGAGGGACTGAAGTGGAGAGCAACGGCTGGCTGGTGGACGAGCGGGGGGGTGTCGATTGCCTAGAACATTATAATCGCCGGAGAAGAGAGAAGGGAGAAGAATTAGACCAAGTTTTTCAGCTATGCCTGATGAAGGAGAAGGGAGCTTTTGGTATTTTATTTTTGAGTGGGCCCGCCGTTAAATTTAACTTATGGATTTGTTACTTTTAGGGCAAAGGACCAAATTGAGTACCTTTTATAATACATTAAGGACCATATGAATCATGTGGAATATATCAAGGATCAATTTAAAACAACCCTCATACATTAGGGACCATTTTGATCATTTTCTCTTAAAAATACCACAAATGAACACAGCCAACAGGCAGGTTTGTAAGTGCCATACTCCACTTGATGAGGTGACATAGAGGGTGTTTGGATTGGTTTAAAAGTTAGTCAAACCTACTTTTAAGTCAGTTTTTGACTTCTAGAAGTGTTTGGCAATTATAAAAAAAACTTAAAATAAGTAAAAAATGACTTAAAATTAGGAAGTGTTTGGCAAGTTAAAAATAACTTAAAATAAGTTTAAAATGACTTAAAATAAGTTAAAAACCAAAAGTAGGCCTCCCCTTCTTTTTATTTTTTGGATTTAAAAGTCATTTAAGTTTGACTTCGTATTTTTCACTTAAAAGCTACTTTTTTTAAGTCAATCCAAACAGGCTCATAGTCTAACTATAATGAATCCTCTGAATATTAATATAGGGATTGATATAGCCAATAACTAATCTGGGAGTGAGTCGTGATTATTTTTTTGGAACCACGGGCTCCAACTTCTCACATTATTATCTCTTTTTCGGGGGATTCATAAATAGATCAAAACATATGCCTTTTTTCGACTCGTGACTAATAAAAATACTAGGGCACTTCAAAGGGCCATGCAAGCTACTCTTCTTGGATCTTCTTACTAAACAGTACAAATCACTTATTTAGCATAGTGTGCATACCAATAGTAACATACACGACATATAAATTACATCTGCTACAGTATAACAAGACATAACCATAAACGGATATACGGATACTACAAATTCTTTACAATGTAACTGCAATATATTCCTAAACAAAAGCATACCTGCTCCACAATTGGATATTTGCTCATATGAAGAACAAGGACTCTAAGCACAGATGGAAGCATGCACTGTTGTTTTAGAACCTATCCCTAATTGCATATTGAAGTTCAAATGGTACAAGTACATGTGAATGGAATATGAAAATACCTACTCACATCTTTGCCTTGTCCTACCCCTATAATATTTTTTTTCTCAATATTTATAAGCATGAGGATGAATTTGGAAGCCTTCAACCTCCCATAGATCAGCTAAAAATACAGAAGTTGTACAAATAGACGTTTTGAATAACATGAGAAAAGAAAAAAATACTACAACAACATACCCAGTGTATCCCACTGAGAACAGAAAAACATAGATGTCCAAAAATGCAGTAAAACCATGTTTTTTTCTACCAAAAAAGCTATTTTTCACTCCGAATTACTCCCAAAAAATCAAAAACAACTTCAATTTGTATTCACGCCAAACATAACTATATCATTTTTCACTTTGAAAACAAAAACTACTTTTTTCATCTACTCAAAAGTCATTTCTAATCTACGAAAATTAATCGTAAGAGGCCAGAAGAAAGAACCTTTCGCAAGCGTCTTCAAGAGAAGTGAAAGGTCGCTTAAAGTCAGGATGGCAGACTCGCCAAGCGTCGTGGTAAGCCATCTGGAGCTCCACCCGGTTCGATTCCGGGGCAACCCGTGTCAACTTCTGCTGCTGTTGTTGTTGGGTAGTACCCGGGTTTTGTTGATTGGGGATCTGGCTTGACGGGTTATTACTAGAGCTAGGGTTAGGGTTAGGGTTTGGATTCGGGTTCTGTGATTGAAGAGGGGTAAGGGGACGATGAAGGAGCTGCTGAGGACGGAGATGAACATCAATGTTCGAAGGGAATCGAGCCATGGCATCCTGTTGTTGCTGCTGTTTCTGGCGCTGAAACTGCTGCAATAAGAGTAGCTGCTGCTGCTGCTGTTGTTGTTGCTGTTGCATCATTAGCTGCTGCTGTTGAGCCAAGGCCTTCGCTTCATCCATTTTTGAAATTATCAGTCGGATCAAACCCTAATCTTCTTGATAATACCTGAATTCTTCATCAATGGCGCTGCTTAATAGCACCAGGGTCGGAGGAGGATTCAATTTACATGTAACGGTTCGCTAATTATTCCTTGCTAACACTAGTAGAGTATTATAATATTAATATTATCAACCACGAGACAAAAAGATTGCTATATAAGGACATTTAATTCGAAATCGAAGGTTCGATATTAAAATAATTTCAAAGATTTTCGTTGATTTTGTTAGTTGTCTACAAACAATTCAAATATCTCTATACTTTTAAAATAGATTAGAATCAAATAGCATAATTTGAAACACTCTTTTCTACTATATTTGGAAAAGAGTTTAATTGTATAGATAATGATTTAGAATATTTGTCATTTTAAAAAATTAAGATAAAATAATTTTTATTTTTATTTTACTTTTTTAAATAAAAAATAATAAGTACACTAAAAGGTTAAAGGGATAAAAGAAAAAAGGATATTAAATTGTGTGATTGAATAGTAAATAAGAACAATTTAGTTAACTTGTAAATTTTGTTAGGGCATTGCTTGCTGAGCGATAAAAAAAACTTATTTTGATAAGCACTTTTTACATACAGATTTTTTTTTTTTAAAAAAAAAACATTTTCGAGAAAAAATAATTTGTGTTAGGATAATTCATTCATAAAATATTTTTCTCAATATTTGATTAGCATATTGTATTTGTCTTCATTTTAGAAAGTGTTTTTCGAATGTTAAATTACGAAAAAAGGATCAAGTATCAAACACATTTACTATTAGACTTATTTTATAACAAGAAATTATTATATATATTTATTAGAAAATATTTTAATTAAAGTTGTATTTTTATTTAATTAGTATAGAAAATACATATTAAAAATCTTAATTATAGAACACATAATTTTAATAAGAATCACTAACACTCTGTTTGGATCATTATTACCCATTGTTTCATAATGTATTGTATTGTATTGTACTGTACTGTATGGTAGATACAATGTTTGCCTAGACTGTATTGTTTGTTACTGTTTAATAACATTTTTATTGTTTGGTTTGACTGTATCGTACTGCATTGTAATTTATAAATTTACTAAAATATCCTTAATTATTATAGGGTAGTAGGTTTGACTAGAATTAAATAATATAAGGTAAAGGGTAAAATAGTACTATGAAATATTATGTAAAGATATAATTGGAAAAAGAAATTAAGTAACAACGGGAACACACCAAATCGGTTGTACCGTAAAATGGGGATTTTCACTGTTACGTAACAACAAAATTTAATAATACAATACAATACATTTAAATAACAATCAAAACAAACATTGTAGGTATAGTAACAATACAATACAATACAATACAATGGATAACAATGATCCAAACAGAGTGTAAAGGTTAACAAGGTGAAAGAAAAAAGGATACTAAATTGAGTGATTGAATAATAAATAAGAACAATTTAGTTAAATTGTAAATTTTGATAGGGCATTGTTTGGCTAAGCGATTAAAAAAGCTTATTTTGATAAGCACTTTTTACATACAGATTTTTTTAAAAAATCGAGAAAAAATAATTTGTGTTTGGATAATTCATTCATAAAATGTTTTTCTCAATATTTGATTAGCATATTGTATTTGTCTTCATTTTAGAAAGTGTTTTTCGAATGTTAAATTACGAAAAAAAGAACAAGTATCAATCACATTTATTATTAGACTTATTTTATAACAAGAAATCATTTTATATATTTATTATAAAATATTTAAATTAAAGTTGTATTTTTATTTAATTAGTATAGAAAATACATATAAAAAATCTTAATTATAGAACACATTAAAAAACATCATCATTAAATATGTTAAAAACCTCAAGCAATATAAATTAAAATTTAATTATAGAAGTTTCATCCATAGAATCTTTAGTTACAAGTCCACTACACACAAAGGCGGAGCCAAGATTAAGGTTTGGGCTTCTAAATCAATTTTATTTGGGGGGTTCACGTGTTAATATACATATATTTATTTAATTTTCTAATACAAATATATGGTCTACAAAAAAGCTAGTGGGTTCGTTCGAACTCATGAATCTCCACCTATCTCCGCATCTGACTACACATGATTAAGAGGGAATAAGTACATAAAACTCGGTCGACGTGTGTGCTTTCCGTAAATATCCATTAAGTTGGAGGATAATTTAGTCATTTTAGGTTTATTGTGACTGCTTGTAAATTAGGACTCTTAAAATATCATATGTGTCACATAAATTATTTAAAAAGCACGTTTTAAATATTATAAAAATAATTGATAACAAAATTATAAATTAAAACAAATAAAATAATATATATTGGGCTCGGACTTGTCCGGGCTTTTGTATCTAGTTAACTATATAAAACCCAAAATAAAACAACAAAAAAATTGCATTATAAAGAAGAGGTTTTCAAAAAAGAATATTTTGAATTCTTTCTAAATTTTTTTTTTTCTCATTGATAATTCTAAACAAAAAAGAACTCAGAGATTAGTAAATTTAAATTTTATACTACTATTTTTATTGAATGATTAGCAAGACGGTAGTAAAAATAGCTCTAAGAAGAAGATTACTTATATCGCTATCCTCTAAATTATGTATCATGTTCCTTATTTAGAAAAATTATTGTTGAAGAAATTATGAGAATCTTTTTCAAGTGTGACTAGATAAAAAAATATGACTAGTTATTGACTTAAGGAATTTTTTTTATGTAGAGGTTTATATTTATATAATTAATTTTGTTTGTTAAAAATTATTTATAAGGGTAACTCTTAAAGCCAATATGCACACATCTCTCTCATTCATAAATACTTACATAATATTTTAGGTAACAATAATAATTAACAAAATATTTTAAAATTTTCATTTTCATTAACATAATATATATGTCATACATGTTGAATAATTTAGATATATTTAAAGTTAAAATAGCTTTACATAAGTTTTTAAAACTCTCATATTATTTAACTGTTCTCAATTTTTCATCACTACGTAAAATATTAACTATTTTAAATATTCAAATATATTTCGAAGTGAAAATGACTTGAACCTTTAGTTGAACTAATGTTGATAGAACTTGGTGATGTCATTGATTGTCATTTTTCTTTATTAAAATTATGTCAATTTCTTTTTTACTTCTATCTGTCATGAATGTGACATAAATTTTGAGTGGTGAATTGAGTTACGAGATGATGAAAAGAAGATGATAGTTAACACTATTTTGAAAAAGAAAACACAACCATTCTTTAAAAATAATAATAAAAAAAAGTAGGAAAACTAAGTAAAACATATATAAGAGAAAATGATCAAAATGGTCATTCATGTATGAGGGTTGCTTTATGTTGATCTTAATATATTCTACATGATTCATATGGTCCTTAATGTATTATAAAAGAGATAATTTTGGTTTTTAGCCCTAAAAATTAACTGAAAACATAAAAAATGCTAAACTTAACAGTGGGTCCCACAATTGGGACCCATCTTTCTTGCGCAGTTCTTCTCCTTCATCTTTTCTTTTTTTTTTTTCGGAAAAGGGCCTAAAATATCCTTGAACTATCGGATTTGGTACAAAAATACCTTTCGTTGACTTTTCGGCTCTAAAATACCCTTGACGTCACTGTGTTGGCCCTGAAATGTCCTTATTTTTGACGGCCACATTTTAAAATATTAATAAATGTATCATATATTACGTGGCACAATTTTATTAGTGTGTTTTAAAATTAAACTAACTAATTAAATCTCAATCCAAGATCCACCTAAAGAATCCATACCAACCCGCCCTAAATACCCATTAAATTAAGTGCAAAAAACCTTGATTTCATCTTATTCATTATGCTAAATTTGATTTGGTCTTCAAGTTATTATCCCCTTCTTCGTGAATCCAACTACAAATTCGTTCCAAGCTATTCTAATTCATCTTCAAAGCCCTCCAAAATTAAAATACAACTTCACAATGATGGCAAGACAATAATCTGAATCACCGACTTCAAAATAAGTAACAAATTATACATCAAAAATTTGTAATCGCCATTAGAGCTCTACTTGAGCTTCAATAGTGTTCAATATATTTAAACCAAGTTTTTTTCTTCTCAATATTCAGCTGACTTACGACGAGTTTAAGTTTCAAATACAATACCAATAAGATTCAAGCTTAAAATAGTATACATACCAAAATCAAATTTATCTACTGATATTTTTTTGGAGTCGAAGGATTCTGAATTAGGTTGGAAATTTATTTAAAGTTGAAGGTTCTTGAATCTTTAAATATAATTAATTGTGAAGTAATCTGGTTTATGATTTGGCTGTTGATTTGGTGAATAAGATGGAGGAAAATGTCGAACGAAATCAACGGAACTCCATTTTTGAAGTCGAAGAATTTCACATTTTTCACATCTCAATTTCAAAATTTGAGAACTTAAGTTTGTAGGTTACCATTGTCAAATCGTTTGAAGAATCATTTACTGTACTTAAATTTAGGTTCACTTACTAATTTGGGTATGTATTAAGGAAAAGTAAATTCACTATGTGAGGATTTTACTCTAAAAAGCTTGAAGAACACCCTCTGTGAGAATTAAGGTTTTTTTTCTTAGTTTAATGGGGTTCTTTTTAGGTGGGGCGGGTATGGGTTTATTTGGTGGATCCAAATTTGGGTCGGAATTTGATTAGTTTAGATGAATTGTAAACACACCAATAACGTAATAACTGATACATTTAATAATATTTTAAAATGTGGCCGTCAAAAGTAAGGGCATTTTAGGGCCAATACATTGACGGCAAGGGTATTTTAGGACCGAAAGATCGACGAAGGGTATTTTTGTACCAAATCTCATAGTTCAAGGGTATTTTAAGCCCTTTTTCATTTTTTTTTTCATTTCTTCTACAACTTCTCTTGCCAATATCTTCTCATGCACATAAAAGTTTCTTCAAAATTCAAAAGAATATTTGTAAAATTTTTGTTTTCTACATCTGTCTGTTCAATTTTTACCCTTTAATTTTAGAAATAGAATTAAAAAATGGCTTGAAAAAATTAGTAATTTTGAAAAGGATAAAACAAAAGAAAGCTATATCCTCCCCATAAATCACTTCGACAAGAAAGAATAACTAGTTACAATTTTAAAAGAGTTGATTTATGGTGATCTCCTAGAAAGAGAAATTGAGTCTTTTATTTGATTTACTTAGTTTACATTGTTTTAATGATTTTGGTTTTCTTATTCTTCTTTATGTATGATAATGGAAGCTTCTGAAAATTTTGTTTAGATGGAGATGAGAATTGGGTGTAGTGTATATTATTTTTCTTATGAGGATATAGAGCATGACCTCAAATGGCAAAAGAAAGAAGTTGAGGAGAAGGGTCTATGATGGTGATGGTGAAAGAAAGCAAATCTCTTAAATCTAACATTTTTTTTCTTTTTGGTTAGTTTTAGGTTAAAGGACTAAAATGATCCTCTTTTCATATACATCAAGGACCATATGAATCATATGAAATATATTAAGGATCAACATAAAGCAATCCTCATACATGAATGACTATTTTGATCATTTTATATATCTCCTTTTTAAAATTGGTTACCGATCTTGTGAATGATCCGTTTGGATTGACTTAAAAAAAATAGTTTTTAAGTCAAAAATAAAAAAGTTAAACTGAAATGACTTTTAAGTCAAAAATTAAAAAGTAGGGGAGACCTACTTTTGGTTTTTGACTTATTTTAAGTCATTTTAAACTTATTTTAAGTCATTCTTTGTCAAACACTTCTCAACTTATTTTAAATCATTTTTTACTTATTTTAAGTTATTTTTTATATTTGTCAAACACTTTCAGAAGTCAAAAACTTACTTAAAAGTAGGTTTGACCAACTTTTAAGCCAATCGAAACACCCTCTAACATTTTACTTTAGACAAATCTAAAGTCGTTATAAGAGTCTCACAAATGCATTTGAAACTACTTATCAAAGATATCTTTCAAACAACATTATTACCAATATTATCATATTTTACACTATATTAAGACAATTTTATAAACAAACACTTAATTTTTATTTTATTACATTAAATTATTTTTATAATAAAAAATTACTTATTTTTGCCTAAATGTTATAAATCGTTAAATAATTATAAACCAAAGAATCATATAATAAAAAACAAAGCTAGTGTAGAGTTTGTAAATTCGACTAAATTCAATAGCTATTATTTAAATATTATATTTTTCTCTGAAAAACTAATTTTATATATGAATAAATTATTAAATATAGAGTTTATCAACTGAAAAAAATATCTAAAATTTTAAATTCATAAATTTCAAATTATGACTTTGCTTCGACAGCTACGATCCAATTAAGATTACCACCCTATGAAGGAAATGCTTATGTAAGTGTGGTCCGAGGTGTAACATGCTTAAAGCACAACCATCGTCACTTTTTACCAACTTTTGTGCCCACTAATTAATAATTGAGATCTTGTTATACATTTTACTCACTTTTTTAGTATCATATCGTCACTCATATTTACTCACTCTTTAAATTTATTAAAGTTAATATTTAATTTTTGTTAAATATATATTAAAATTAAAATAAATTATGAAAAAGGGGATTAGTGGGAGGTATAATATTCTTACCTTTAATTTATTATAAATTTTTGAGGTGTAATCTATTATTATTTATAATTTCTGAGATTATTTTGAATCTATCTTCAAATATTAAGGATTATTTTTGTCTTTAGAGATAAATATCGAAAAGACTCCTAAACTTGACGCAAATTATTTGATTCGTTCACATACTATTGACGATTTTAAAAACAAGCATCTACTTGACTAACTAAACTTAAATATCAGATCAGCCACATGACATAGTAAGTGAGTCTCAAACTATTGAAGGAGCATGTAATTCTTAATAAAAAAATTTGAGAGAAGTGCTAAAAACACATTTAAATTTGGCAAAAATTTAAGGATGTATTTCACTCATGTTACAAAATTGGGGTGCATTTAAGTCCAGTTAGTAAAGTAAAGAAGTGTTTTTAATTTGTTAATAGTTCAGAGATGAGCTAATAATTCACGTTAAATGTGGACAAAAAAAATATAAAAGCGAAGGATGGTACTCTCTATGTCCCATTTTATATGACTTACTTTCTTTTTTTATCCGTCTAAAAAAGAATAACATATTTCTATATTAAGTAATAATTTAATTTTATCACTTAATTTTTACCACTAATTTCAAAAGTCTTTCTCTCTAAATTCTGTGTCGAGTCAACTCATACTCCCTCTATCCTAAATTATTTGTCCACTTTTGAATTAATACACTTATTAAGAAAACAATTATTGACATAGTAAGTTTATTATTTTACCCCTATTAATTACTTCCTCCGTCCCACTTTATATGTCACATTTTTACTTTGTACTTGCATTAAGAAATGATGTAACTTTACCCTTCTATCTTTATTTAATGTTTTATTAAATCAACTTTATTAATAAATGACAAGATTAATTAACTATTCTATCAAGGGTTATAATAGCCAAAATATGGTAATTTATGCATAAATTTTATAAAATAACAAGTATTGTGGTCCAGTTATTTATAGAAAGGGATGTCATATAAAATGGGACGGAGGGAATATGAAGTGAAATTAAAAACTTAAAATTTTTAAGAAGTTCTATTTCTTCAAACTAATTAATTGAGGGTATAATAGGTAAAAAGAATTTGTCCTGATTTGTTAAAATGGACAAGTAAATAGAACAATTAAAAAAGAAAAATAGATAAATAATTAGGGATGAAATATAAAATAGGACGGAAGGAATACTAAAATAGGAAAAGAGAGTGATAAAATAGGAGAGACACTAAAGTACGAATCTTCGATATGCGCGAACTTTCTATATATAGTAGTAACTTGCCACCCAAATTCACATTCCCCCAAAAAAATTCTCATTTCTTGCTTTCTCCGCCACCATCTACCCTCTTGGATCTCACACAGAATCTTGAAATCATACCCATTTCACCATCTTTAATTTCTGCAAAAATTGCTGTCAAAAATTGAATCTTGTTAAAGGTAGCAGCTTTTTGGGTTCTTGATACCTTACTGTACCAACAATCAAAGATTCACAGTAATTTTTTTTTTAGAAGGAATAAGTTATGGTATCATCATCTGAGGCTATCAGAGAAAGAGTTAGAAGAAAAGGGGGTGGTGGTAATGGGAGTGAAGGGATGAGGAAATTGCTGTTAGGGTTAGGGTTCTTGGTGCAGGGATTCAGGTGTTTCCCTTGGATGGCAGTTAATTTCTTTCTAAAAGATGGCCTTAAGGTTGACCCATCTACCTTACAAATCCTACAGTGTTCTGCCAATTTGCCAATGGTGGCTAAGCCCTTCTATGGAATTCTGTCTGATTCTTTTTACATTTTTGGGCAGCATCGTGTTCCTTACATTGCCTTTGGAGGTGCATACACTTTCTCTCTTATATTGCTTGTTTTATTGCTAGTGAAAATGACTTGCTTGTTCCATGTACCGATTGTTTTTGTAAACAGGATGGGGTTAAGGACATGCACTGAATGCATAATTAGAAAACTAAAAAAAGGATCTTTTTAGTGATTAATAGCCATACTTTCATGTTCTATTTGGATTCTTTGTTTTTTTGGTGTCCTTAAGAAATATGAATTTCTGCCAAGTTATCTGTTCTGGAGGTTGCATTTACTTTCTATAGATTCTAGTATGATTCTCCAGAAATTAGATGTTTTAGTTCACATGTGGAATCAGCCACTGACCCTTATGTTAGTGTAAGATGCCTGAACTCTAGGTAAACGTGGGATGTTTCGTGCACCAGATTGTCCTTTTTACTGAATATGAAATTGCAAATTCATTGTTCTAACTTCAACATTAGGGAACTAATAATATGTTTGATCAATGAGTAAGTTATCAAGAATTGTATGCGGTATTCTTATAGTAAGAGGAGAAGGAAAAGAATAGGAGAGTTTCTTCATTTGTTTTCTCCATTGTGTAATGGAGGTTGACTGGAAGATAAGGTTTCCTGAAATAAGTCATTTTGCATTTTATTGTGGTTCACTGTAGGCATACCAATTAATATGCATTTGGGCTCACTTGATTATACTTTGGTGCAGCATTTTTGCAGGCAGTGTCATGGATTGCTATATTCCTCTCCCCTTCAAATATTTCATTTTTTACGATCACTCTGTATCTCTTGCTTGGAAACTTGGGTGCTTCTGTAGTTGAGGTTGCCAATGATGCCATGGTTGCAGAGTTAGGAAAACCACCTAGTTCATCATCCAAAAATAGTCCAAATTCTTCATCAGGCCAGGTCCAGTCATTTGTTTGGATTGCCGCTTCTGTCGGTGGAGTTCTTGGTAACCTTGCAGGCGGTATTGCCATTGATCGTTTTTCCCCTCAAGTGATGTTCCTTATGTTTGGCATTCTTTTAAGTATTCAATTTCTGGTTACAATTTTTATTCATGAGAGCTCCTTGGACCTTCCCAAGAGTCCATCAGATCGAGGAATCAAAACGCAACTTTCAGAGCTTCTAGTTGCGTTGCAGAAACCGGAGATCTATTATTCGATTCTTTGGTTTGCAGCTTCTTATGCAATGATTCCAGCACTAACAGGGACAATGTTCTATTACCAGACAGAACATTTAGGTATTGAATCTTCAGTGTTGGGTATATCTAAAGTATTTGGGCAGGCGGCAATGCTGTTGTGGGGTATAATCTACAATAAGAACCTCAAATCAATGTCTCCTAGGAAGCTAATCTCAGCAATTCAGGCTACTATGGCTGTTTTCATGTTTTCGGATTTCTTATTCGTGAAAGGGGTATACAGGATGTTTGGTATTCCTGACTCATTGTATGTGGTGCTCTTCTCCGGATTACTGGAGGTTCTCTACTTCTTTAAGATCTTACCCTTCAATGTTTTAATGGCACAACTCTGTCCACCGGGATGTGAAGGATCTGTCATGGCATTTCTCATGTCTGCCTTAGCTATAGCTATTATTATAAGTGGTTATCTTGGTGTCGTTCTGTCATCGTTTGTCCAGGTGACAGCGAATGACTTCTCTGGCTTAGGACATGCCTTGTTAATACAGGCAGCATGTACACTCTTACCTATTTATTGTTCATCATGCATACCTGATGGTGTCAAGGCTAAAACCAAACCAAAAGAAGGTTGATCAGCTGTAGCAGTGAGTGATAGTCAATTCAGCTCAGCAGTAAGTAGTTCAAACTTACCTTCCCCTCGGCCTTCTCCAACTTATTACTGCTATAGGTACCGTTTCAGAAGGAACTTAAGAAGGAAATTCACTTTATAATACATATAGAATTACAAACGTTGAATACCTTATAGTTTAGGTTTTTGGTTAATACTATTCAAAATTTAGCATTGCGTGTCTTGTATTATGATGCGCTATTTAATAATTTAATTGGATTATGTATTGTTAATGTTGTCTTCAGTTCAAAATAGTACTCTTAAAAATTGGGATCGATTTATACAACTCCTTATCAGTTTGCAGTTTCGTGTTATCAGACTGTAGGTTGACGTTATTTTTCATAGTACTTGCTGCCGATAGTTTAAGCTTTTCTTTCTCTCAAGTCTCAACTCTGATTTAGTTATTACTTTTAATTTATCATTTGCATGACTTGCTAGCATAATGATTATTTCTAATGAGTTTTGAAGCTGTCAATAGTTTCTCCACCGTGTCTTTGAAGTTTGGGAAAAGAGATAATATCTCAAATGGTCTTTCAACTGCATATTTTACCTCAAAAATCACTTAACTATTGATATTTCACTTAAAAAGTCACTCAACTATTGATATTTCACTTAGAAAGTCACTCAACTATTGATGTTTCACTTAGAAAGTCACCCTACAATTTTAAATCATTTATTTGTTAAATTTTGTTGAAATTTAAATTTTATTTTAAATTATTTTTAAAAAACTAGTAAGAATATTTATTTTAATTATCTATTGACCTTCTTCAATCATTTAAATACATTTTTTTTAAAAACGTACTGTAGCATTTTTTAACAGTATGTTTTAGTAAGACAATTGCTAGAAAAGCAATTTTTTTTTTTCTCTCAACTGCTACTGTATGTTTAAAATAGCAATCTTTTATTAAATTAGTAGCAATGCTACTATATGTTTTAATTTTAATTTGGCAATTGCAATTGTACGTCTAAAATAGAAATCTTTTATTAAACTACAAGGAGTAATCAAAAAGATGCAGTAGCGATCTTTTATTTTATTTTTTTAAAATAGTTTTAAAAAATTACATTTCAACAAAAAATTAATAAAATAGTCAAAATGAGCATCTTTTTATTTTTTAAAAATTAATTTAAAATGAAACTGCATTTCAAACAAAATTTAATGAAGAAATTATTTAAATTAGTTGAATGACTTTTTAAGTAAGATATCAATAGTTGAGTGACTTTTGAGTTACAAAATAAAGTTGAGTGACTTTCTAAGGGAACAAGTCAAAGTTGAGTGACTTTCGAAGTAAAGTATGCAAAATTGAGTGACCATGTGAGATATTATCTCCAAAGAAAAATGTAAATAATTGTTACAAATGGCGGGTGACTAGCAATTTAAATGTGCAAAAACTGATCCAGATACCAAAGGTGCTTTGATATTCAGAGTGCTTGAGATTTAGATGGTAGTTCTGTAGTAAGTATGAAAAGGAAGTATACATGTTCTCTTAACAGAAATAAACAATCAACATCACATCAAGTGGAAACACATACAAATGTGGAATATACCTATAGATTACAACATTTGTTTGTAATTATCTACTACTTCAGCAAAACAATCTTCTCTTTGCTCTTTGCATCCTAAAATATATGGTACACAAAAATGTCCCCTACATCTTTCTGTCTCTTCACATACATATTTGGGGGCTTTGATTTCGGGGTGGTCAATAATGTGTCGGGGTCTTTATCTGTACGTTCTCCTCATAAAAATAAGTCGGAGATGCAAGATTCTCACATTATATGTACAGTAAAATTGTATTATAGTCTCTGCAAATGCTTCCAATTACTGTTTGATCAACATTGCGTCTAGCCGCCTTTTCCTTGCAGCATGTTTTAGTTTCTCAAGTGCAACTAATCCCACCTGCCTGACCCTCTCTCTGGACAAGCCTATCCTGTTAAACATAGAGAAGTAGCATTTAGAACAACATTTTGACGTGTATGCACTCTGTGTCAAAAAACAAAACGTAAATTTCCATTATAGTAAGGAACTTTAGCATGACGAATTTCAGTACAAGTGTGAAGTGTGAGTAGATGCTTGTGTAAACTTCCATGTTTTAATATGTGCCCATTCTGAAGCTTGATCAATCTGTGCAGTTTCTTTACATTCCGATGATCACTTAATTGTTTCTCATTATTACATGGCGATTGTGGCTACCTGAATACCTGATGTGCTTCACGTGTAATACTATTTCATTTTGGTTTCTAAGAGATGACAGTTCTAGACTTTTAAAATATCCAGAATGAACCCTAGGTAAACATGTGAGATATAATGTGACTACATAAATGCTTCTATCAAGATCAATCGTGTATATTGGATGAGACAAGTAATATCTGATTGCAAGTTAACCACCACAGATATTTGAGTCTTACCTTTTACTAATATCCTCCCACGTGAGACATTCACTGTCCAGACCATAGTACAGTCGGATAATCTCTCTCTCCCGTTCCCTAAGAGATGATGAAATGAGGTTGTTTACTTCATCCTGTAAAACTCAAAACATCAGAAAAGACATTTCTTCGCCAGCATTATAATCTCGTGAATCATCATACACTGTTAAAACAGTTGGCAGAAGCATATAATGATACTTTTTCCTCTGAAGCAAATCTGATGAAAGTTAAAACATTTTAGTTACTAGTGAGTTTCTCATTGCATACTGTCCTTCTAACTGACAGAATAGTCCTTCCTCCCAAAGGAAATAGCGAAAGAAGTTGAGCAAAACCAAAAGCATGACACATACGACATCTCAGAATCTAGAAGGGACAATACATGTGGAACCCAATATCTAGGATCGGCATGGGAAGGTCACAATTAATTGCAATCAAATAAAGGTTTGAAGAATGTGTGGCAAGAGCCTATTTCCCACAAGTATATGGTTTGGAACTTACACATCATTATGAGTTTATGTACAAATATCAGAACTGCATTGCAGTTAAGAAGGATATATTCAAGGGAAACAATGCTTGGCAAAGCATATTAGAATTGAATTCCATTTGGAAATACGAACATCTCTGGAGATGCATATCTATTAGGGTGCAACCACTATATATTTTTTTTCCATTGGTTTGGTGCAGGCGGATAAACCAGAAAATAAACATATTCTAGTAGTTTTCTCATGGAGAACTTTTTGTTTTTATGCCCCCAGGTTAGATATTATTAAGTACCATTTATATGTTAACTATTTCACTTGTGAAAGCTATGCTTCACTAAATTACCTTGAGTGCCCATATATCAACACCGTGCCATGGGTTGTTCTCCAGGTGGTTATCAGCAATGTACTGCAGAAAAGAGGAAACGAAAAGATAAATAAAGAAAAGAGATCATGAAACAATGGCGAGTAATGATGTGTTGACTGATAAAAGGATTACATGAGGCATCAAGGACCTGGGACTCTTGGATTCAAATCCCTAGTAGTAGGATAGAGTATCATACAGTTGCAGTTCATGGTTATGTGCGTAAACATAATGGAGAGACTTGTACCAGTTAATTCCTTTTTATTAAGATTGTACATCTCCCCCAGAAATGAGTAACTTTTGATTCCATTTTGTCACAATTTTTTGAGAATTGAATCTAAATTTCTACTAGCCAATACCGTAAATATCAACTCACATATCAAACAGATCGTCAATGTGCACTTTTTGAGATGCAAAGTGTTGCTTGAATTATTTGGTAAAATTCAGAAAAGTTGTCAACCCCAATGTTAAGTATATTATGTGAACATTTGGAGTTCAGACTTCAGACTTACACTATGGAGAGTTGCTCCGGGAAGACCATTTAAAGAGGGAAACACTTCCCTGTCAAGTGAATACACCTTGCTGCTTGCCTATAAAAAGAAATGTTTAAGAAACATTTTCTGAAACAATGAGCAGGACAAGTTTAAGCCACACAATTATTATACCTCAGTTGCATTCCTGACTTTCTTCTGGGACATATTTAGCGATGCAGCTATATTCTGGTGATCAATTGGAACACGAGCCAGTAAGAAGAAAACAACGTAATATCTCAAAATCAACTTCATAAGTGACATGAGAAGTGTTTAAATATCTTCCAATATATCAAAGTTTGACAGAACTTACATTTACAGATGGAGTTATTCCCTTCTCTTCAAGCCTCATCTTTGCATTACGGATTAGACCGAGTCTTTCATGCAGATGTGTTGGCAATCTTAAGGTTCTTGAATTTTCAACCAGGGTTCTGGAGACACCCTGAACATGGGGCAAAAAAAGTTAGGAAAGGTCCTTACACTATTACCAATTTGTGATAAGATAAAAGACCTCTACGACTGGACGGTGGCTTGATAATTCTTACCGAAACAACTTAATTGTTTTGCCGAAACTAAAAATAAGGAAGCATGAGAAATAATTTGTTGGTTGAAATATATTGTCTCACTTTGTCGGTTGAGATTCTGGATAAATAATTGAACGTACCTGGCGAATCCACCAATAAACATAAGTTGAGATTTTGTATCCTTTAGAGGGATCGAATTTCTCTATCCCACGAAGTAGTCCAATAAGGCCTCCCTGTATGAAATGAAAGAATTTTCCTTCAGAGGTGCAAATTTTGATTTTGAACTATATTCATCAATGTACAAGTGCAAGAAACATGTACATCTAACTTTTGAATGCACAACATTTGAGTCACCTGAATGAGATCAGCCATTTCAGCACCCATGTTATCATATCTTTGAGCGATTGACATGACAAGACGAACATTGCTCATTGAAAGCCTTTCTCTTGCCAAGGAACACTCGATCAATGTAGATTGTAAATCAATACGGGACATTTTCAAGGAAAGAGCAAGTTGATCATCAGAAGGTTCGCATCCCAGTCTTTCCTTCAGCCTATAGTTTTCCATGGTTTGATACAAACAGAGTAAGTCATCTTTAACAGCTTCCAAGAAATAGCATCACAAAGCAAACAAACTTTACAATTATAGCTCGGTATCCTTCCAACTCCTATGTCTTACCTTCCTCCTCACATGCTTTATTGATCAGTGTAAACAATCTAACATCAAATTTTGTGAAAATAATCCTGTTTTCGAAATAAATGAGTTTATAGAAGCACATAAACAGTCAAGACAATCTGAAATTGAATGTTTGGGTACTTGGTTATTATAAAGATTAGTTTGATGTGTATGTTTTGCTTGGACAAAAAGCTATATAGTGGATGGATGCAGACAATTTTCTTTTAGTTCATTAATGTGCTTATATGTTACTGAATTCTGTTAGTGTTGAAGTGGTGATATCATCAGCTACTAAATCTCAGGTTTACGCTTGAGAGAAGAGGAGAGGTGAAGGTGGATTAGGCCTGTGAAGTTACCTTGATTTTTGCTCTTCCACATGAAGACCAACTTGAATCTTTTTGGATAGTTGAAGCACGTCAGTGTGTGTGAGCAGCTCTTCACTTACTACACCCTTAACATAACCTTTTAAACGATTTTGAAGTAGCTCTGGACCAATTATTGATCTCAGCGGCTTGGTTGCACTGATAGGTGTAGCTGAACTTTTTGGACCAAGAACTCTTTGTCGAGAATCCATTCTCCTCCGCCTAGCAGACGTCCCTGAGCAAGTAATATGCATCTTCTTACAATTCTTTTCATGTTGTGGAGAAGCAGTCAATGTCTCTTCAGCAGAAAGATTCCACTGCTTTTCAAGCATGGACTTCTGCAGCAAGAGGAAAGCCTCCAATGAATCATCATCCTCGTCATCACTTTCATTTTGCAATTGTTCGAACCTTTCAAACCAGGACTGCACATCAGAAGGGTCGGATGCAATGTCTACATGCTCTTTAAGAGCCTTGACAGATTGTAGTTTTCGACTGGATACATAACTGGGGCTATAATCGGATGACTTCTTCGCGGTGATCACATTTTTAACAGAAGGAACCTGATGGCAGGGCAAACTATGATCACTGTTACAAGATAGCTTTTCATTAAGATCAGAATAATAGAAGGAAGAACTCAAGAGTCTTTTTCCTGCACTCAGTCCAATAACTGCTGTTGTGGCCATCATGAGGGTTATCTCTTTCTAAAAATCCAAGACCATCACGCGTCGTCTAACAAGGAAGATTGAATTACAACAATATCAGCTTATGACCAAGTTGCTATGCTAATTAATCCCCTCAATCACTTTCTACAGGTAGTCCCACAAAGAAAAAGTCAGTAAAAAGTAACAGTAGACAGAGTTAGCTCAACAAACAAGGAAAGCAATCAGAAATTTGGACAACAATAAATCCGCTTTTTCTAAACACTAAAAAAGAAAGTAGTAGTTTTTTGGTCTTGTTTTCTTTTGAAAGCAATGAATTTATGTTAGTTTCAGTGACATACTTTAATAAGAAGAAGAATTAAAAGAAATTTCAACTCGAATAGTTCACTGGTGTGAAATTAAATGAATTAACCGGAGTTGCTAAGTTAATCTCATCAATGTTTTCGGGCCAGCTTCGTTTGCTTCACTACTACTCATTGTTTCATTTGCGTCATTTGATTTTGTTATCATTATTTTTTTTCAATCCTACTTTGTTACCCTTCTTTTGCGCCGTCTGCCTATCAGAATTCAGAAACAACCTATCCACCCCACGAAAGTAAGGATAAGCTTTACGTACATCCTACCCTTTGCAAGCCTCACACTAATTTTATGAGTATCTTCTACATTCCACCTACACACATATCAGGACTTCTAGTGAAATTTAAACCTTAGACCTCATGATTTTCAACGCAATTGGCCACATCTTGGGTGCTATTAATATACAATTTTCACATAAGTGTAATCGACGTTTTTTAAGTTCCAATCTATATTCAGCTTAAAACTAGAAAACCAAATACAACTAGATTTTCTTCGGCACGTAATAATTATGTATACAGCTTGCGTTTACACACGACTCACGAGGCGATAATTACGAGGGAATTAATAGATTTGTATACACGGCGAACATTACGAGGGGAACAGATTCTACCGTTCGATTCGAAAAACACGACTATGAAAACTAAATCGAAATAGAAAAAAAGGAGCAATTAAGATGAAGATGTTAAAAGTGATGAGTGCAGCTTACGTACCTGAATTTGAACAAACTGACAGAAATGGTGATACAGTGTGGCGTTGCAATGGCGGTGGTAGAAAGAAGTTAAGAGTTTGTTGCAACAGAAATGATATCGTTTACTACTATTTCTTCTTTGTATTTTTTTCGATTTTTTTTTTGTTGTTGTTGTTGTTGATAATTAAATTGATGGGAGGAAAATGAAAATAACGCGAGAGGAGATCAATGTATATTTAAGTTTTTGGATATTAGAGATCAATTGTCATTGGTTGGAATAGATATACGGGTCCCACTTCTTGTGGCGTACCTCTACCTCTGCCTTTCTCTTTTTCAAAACTTTCTTGTCTTATTCCCATCAACAATTCTAGACTTACATGCCCATTTATCTCCGCCCGCATCTTCTATCAACAACAAGTATCAAATAATTTTATTTTATTAATATTTTTACTTATATTGAAATTAAATCAAAATTCTCATGATTCTCAATTCATTTCATTGAATATTAAATTACGTTTTTTAATTTTCATGATTCTTAATTTATTTTACTAATCACTAGATCATACCGAACATGATATGATAATAAGTGTTCGTCCTGTGGCCTTCTAGTTATCAACCAAAAAAAAAAACTAGATTGAGGATGAGCATTTCATAAATTGAGGTCCCATCAGTCATAAGCCACGTTTTCTTTATTGTTATCATCAAGATGGGAGCTTCGTATTTATTCTAGTTATAAGTCGAGGTATATTCCAAACCTGTCCAATTATAAAAGATTTTTATTATGGGCTAAAAATGTCAATATTTGAAAAGAAAAAAATAGTATTAGAAGTTTTTTTTTTTAAAAAAAAAAAACAATTAAAATTAAAATTGTGTTTGGACGTGTATCAAATCTGAAAAGAAGAGATGTAGGCAGATCGTAGATGTTGTTTTCAATAGACCATCAATTATCCTTAATTATACTCCGTTGCTTTCAATAAATTAATATTAACATAGTCAGTTTACCTTGGTGTGATGGTGTCTTTTTTATGTCTTGAAATATGCATTCCATTTATATCAAGATAATTCACAATTACTCACAACAGAACCTGCAACAAGCATCTATTGAGATGCGAAGGATAGATTATTGAAATAGAAAACAAAATAGAAACTTCTTCTAGTAGTATTTTATTTTGATTTTATAACAACGATGATATATTCAGTGTAATCTCACACCTAATATAATATCACAAGTGAGAGCCTCGGGAAAGTGATATGTATGTAAACCTTTTCCCTACCTTGAGAGTTGATTTCATTTTATGTGAATCAAAAGGAATAGATCATTGAAAAGGAATAACAAACACTAATATATCTACTACAACCATCATATTTAGCTTCAGAACTGAAGATTGAATTATATTTCTGTGAATAATACTTAGGTGTATATCAATGGTAAATGTGACACTCAATTAAGAGTTGGATTTGCAAAAATGAAATCATGAGCAAAAGAGAAAACGTTTCAATTCTATAGGATGCAACTAAATACAAAAGGAGAAAAAAAACCAAAGCCAGAGAGAGAAGAGACTACTGAATCTTTACCCCATGATGCACCATTCCTTGCAGCAGAAAGTGGATTATCCGCGTTATAGGTAGAATGAGATGACTGCACCATGACATGACTTTCATTGTACTGAACAGCTGTTGCTCTCCCCTGGTTATATCGGTGAAGAGGTGGCTGTTGTCCAATGTCATGTTATGCATATATCCACCATGCAGCTCATGACCTGAAGGAGGGCTTCCTACCTCTCCTGGTAAAAAGGCTTGAGTTTGCACAGTAGGTCTAAATGATGCAAGAAATAGCGAAAAGAATGAAAACAAGAGCTCAATTGCCCAAGCACGAGGGTGAAAGAAGATGAGGACAATTAAGCATGAACTCAAGCAGTGGACATCCTAATAATCTCATTTTTCCTAATAAAGAAATTTCCAGACATTATATCCTACAAATGTTAAGTTGCACCCACTAATACTTTTCAGTACAACCTTCTCTATCTAAAGTAAAATAACTTAATACAAGACCCTACATTTGAAAAAGAAGGAAATAAAACATAACAACTCTTTCAGCATTTCACTGGAAAACCATGCAGAAGCAAACTAAGACATTTTAGGACGAGGAAGGAAGCAGAAAATCCACGACACTTGTAAGATTTGAAGCATGAAGTCGATCTTGAAGCATAAATTTCATCAATAAAATTATTTTAAGCTATAATAGATACTAGATGTGAGTGCCTAGCAATCAGAGCCTCCACTGTCTTAGGGAAAACAAACAAAAGTTAAAATAAGGCATGATGAGATATAGACCAGATGTGTTTTGCCGCATAAAATAAGACTCTTAAGGAAAAAAATGTATACAAAAACATAAAAGGTGGTGCAATAATTCTTACCAAAACGAAAAGAAAGATAAACTCAATTGTTTTGGAGAAACTAGAAATAAGGAAGCATGAGAAATAGTTTGTTGGTTGAGATATTTTGTCTCACTTTGTCGGTTGAGATTCTTGATAAACAATTGAACGTACCTGGCGAATCCACCAATAAACATAAGTTGGGATTTTGTATCCTTTAGAGGGATAGAATTTCTCTATCCCATGAAGTAGTTCAATAAGGCCTCCTTGTATGAAAATGAAAGAATTTTCCTTAAGAGGTGCAAATTTTTATTTTGAACTATATTCATCAATGTACAAGTGCAAGAAATTTGCATATCTAAATTTTGAATGCACAACATTTGAGTTGATCAGTCATTTCAGCACCCATGTTATCATATCTTTGAGCGATTGACATGACAAGACGAACACTGCTCATTGAAAACCTTTCTCTTGCCAAGGAACACTCCATCAATGTAGATCGTAAATCAGTACGGGACAATTTCAAGGAAAGAGCAAGTTGATAATCAGAAGTTTCACATCCCAGTCTTTCCTTCAGCCTAAAGTTTTCCATGGTTTCATAGAAACAGAGTGAGACATCTTTAACAGCTTCAAGAAATAGCATCACAAGGAAACAAATTTTACAACCATAGCTTGGTATCCTTCCAACTCCCTATGTCTTACCTTCCTCCTCACATGCTTGGACAAAAAGCTATATAGTAGATGGATGCAGACAGTTTTCTTTTAGTTCATTTATGTTCTTATGTGTTACTAAATTCTGTTAGTGTTGAAGTGGTGATATGATCAGCTACTAAATATCTGGTTTACACTTGAGAGAAGTGGAGAGGTGAAGGTGGATTAGGCTTGTGAAGTTAGTTACCTTGATTTTTGCTCTTCCACATGAAGACCAACTTGAATCCTTTTGACAGTTGAAGGTGTAGCTGAACTTTTCCGACCAAGTATTGATCTCAGCAGCTTGGTTGCACTGATAGGTGTAGCTGAGCTTTTCCGACCAAGAACTCTTTGTCGAGAATGCATTCTTCTCCGCCTAGCAGATGTCCCTGAGCAATTAATATGCATCTTCTTACAGTTCTTTTCATGTTGTGGAGAAGCAGTCAATGTCTCTTCAGCAGAAAGATTCCACTGATTTTCAAGCATGCACTTCTGCATCAAGAGGGGAACCTCCACCGAATCATCATCCTCATCATCGCTTTCATTTTGCAACTGTCGAATCTTTAAAACCAGGACTGCACATCAGAAGGGTCGGATGCAATGTCCATGTGCTCTTTAACAGCCTGGGATGAATGTAGTTTTAGACTGGATACACAATTGGGACGGCAATTGGATGACTTCTTCGTGGTGATCACATTTTTAACAGAAGGAACCTGATGGCAGGGCAAACTACTATCACCGCTACAAGATAGCTTTTCATTAAGATCAGAATAATAGAAGGAAGAACATAAAGAGTCCTTTTCCTGCACTCAGTCCAATAACTCCTGCTGTAGACATCATGACGGATTTCTAACAATCCAAGACCATCACAAGTCGTCTAACAAGGAAGATTGAATTACAGCAATATTGCTAATGACCAAGTTGCTATGTCGATTTATCTACTTAAATCACTTTCTGCATGTAGTCGCACAAAGAAAACATCAGTATAAAATAACAGTAGAGAGAGTTAGCTCAACAAACAAGGAAAAAACAAGCAGAAATTTGGACAAACAACAAATCCACCTTCTCTGAACACTCAAAAAGTTATACAGTAGTAATCTTGGGTCTTGTTTTCTTTTGAAAGCAATGAATTTATGTTAGTTTCAGTGAGTTAGAAAAGGGAATTAGAAGCCCCAGGAGAGTTGTACTAAATAAAATAAGCCAAGTTTCTAAGTTGCAATCTCATCTATACAGATTTTTTACAAGCTTGGTGTCGGACAGCTTCATTTGCTTTACTTGCGTTGTTTATCTTACTATTTTCCGTTATTTTCTTTTCAACCCTGCTTTGGATACATATTTTTCGAGCCGAGGTCTATAAAAAATAACCTTTCTACCCCACTAACCTACTAAGGTACTAGTAAGATCTATGCCCATCCTACCCTCCCCATTCCCCAAGCCCCACTTGTGAAATTAAACTATATCAGAGCCAACTTGCATATACCTCGACTAACTGAAATTTGAACCTAAGACCTCGTGATTCTTAACCCACTAGACCACACCTTGAGGCTAGTATATACAATTTTAATTTCATCTATTGTGATCGAGCTCTTAAAAATTCTAATATGTATAGTTTAAAATTAGAAAACCAAATACTACAACTAATCAAAATCTTGTGCACGTAATAATAATTATGTATACAGCTTGCATCTGTACAGAAGGCAATAATTACGAGGGAATTAACAGATTTGTATACACAACAAACATTACAAGGGGAACAGATTCTTCTACAGTTCGATTGAAAAAAACACTACTATGAAAATTAAATCTGAACAGAAAAAGAAAAAAAAAGGAGCATTAAGATGAAAGATGTTAAAGTGATGAGTGCAACTTACGTACCTGAATTTCAGCAAACTGACAATAATGGTGATACAGTGTTGCGTTGCAATGGCGGTGGAAGAACAAGTTAAAGAGTTTGTTGCAACAGAAATGATATTGTTCCAAGTTTTTTTTATTTTTATTGTTGATGATTAAATTGTTAGTCAGCACTTTACCTTTACGGCACAAATCCGAATTTAGTCGAAGTACGGCCCAAATTTGAATTTAATCGAATTTTAATATGGATATAGAACATTGTGCGGCTCCAATGTAGATACGAAACACTGCACGGGTCCACTTCTTGTGGCATACTTTTTCTCTTTCTATTTCTATTTTGTTACTTTATAGACTGTGTCTTCTCTCCCAAATCTCATCTCACATACCATTATCTACCGGTCAATCCTGCCAACCGTTTACTTGGTCTTCTCTTCCAGCCAACGGCCACTCAACGCTGTATTTTCCAATTCCAATTTTGTCACCAAACCCATAAAGCACAAACATACATAACTTCAATTTTACTTCAATTAATCTCTACTAAAAATGGAGAATTCAAGTCAAGAATCGCATCTCCGATCTGAAAAATCCGTTACATATGACTCCTCTTACCCGATCTACGCTATGGCTTTTTCATCATTCACTTCTTCCCTCACAAACCGCCGCCGTCGACTTGCCGTCGGAAGCTTTATCGAAGAGTTCAACAATCGTGTTGATATTCTCTCTTTCGATGAAGATACCCGAACCCTTAAGCCTGTTCCGAATCTCTCTTTCGAACACCCTTATCCGCCTACAAAGCTCATGTTTCATCCTAATCCTTCTGCTTCTCTCAAGACTAATGATATTCTTGCCTCTTCCGGTGACTACCTCCGTCTCTGGGATGTTACTGATACTTCTATTGAACCACTTTTCACTCTCAGTAACAATAAAACTAGTGAATACTGTGCTCCTTTGACGTCTTTTGATTGGAATGAAGTGGAGCCGAGAAGAATTGGTACTTCTAGTATAGACACTACTTGTACCATCTGGGATGTTGAAAAAGGAGTTGTGGAAACCCAATTGATAGCCCATGACAAAGAGGTTTACGATATAGCTTGGGGTGAAGCTGGAGTTTTTGCGTCCGTTTCTGCTGATGGATCAGTTAGGATTTTTGATTTGAGAGATAAGGAACATTCAACGATTATTTATGAGAGTCCGAAACCGGATACTCCATTGTTGAGGCTGGCTTGGAACAAGCAAGATTTGAGATACATGGCTACTATATTGATGGATAGCAACAAGATAGTGATTTTAGATATTAGGTCTCCAGCAATGCCTGTGGCAGAACTGGAAAGGCATCAGGCGAGTGTGAATGCTATTGCTTGGGCTCCACAGAGCTGTAGACATATTTGTTCTGCTGGGGATGACGGGCAGGCGCTCATTTGGGAGTTGCCAACTGTTGCAGGGCCTAATGGGATTGATCCTATGTCAGTTTACTCTGCTGGAGCTGAGATTAATCAAATTCAGTGGTCTGCTGCACAACGTGATTGGATTGCCATTGCGTTTTCTAACAAGTTGCAGCTGCTTAAAGTATAAATTGATTGAATAATTGAATTTTTACTTGTGGATTAATTGAGGAGTTCATTTCTGTCTTTCTTTGTAAGAGATGAAAAATATTTTGCCTTTTATTACTTACTCAATTGTTCTTCAATAGTAAATTACTTGGAAAAAAAATACCATTATCTCTATGGGTTATCACGAGAGGTTTGGCAAAATTTGAACAAATAGAAAAAGTCGTCTAATATTATTGCTAGAATTAAATTAGAGATCTCATGATTATTCACTTATTTCATTGATGACTAAACCCGCCCACTCTTGAATTTTTATGATTTTCAACTCAATTTAGTGATCTTTAGGCCATATCCTTAAATTGTATGACGCGATGATTTTCAATTCATTTAACTGATCTTTAGGCCATATCTTTGAATTATATAACGCCATATAAGAAAGCTAATTTACTGGAAGAGACTTTTACCTATCAGCAACAACAACAAAAAAGAACTAGATTGAGGATGAGTATTTAACATATCGAGGTCCCATCACTCATCAGCCATGTTTTCTTTCTCATCGTCTTGATGGGAGCTTAATATTTATTCTAGTAAGTCGACGTATGGGCAAAAATGTTGAAATGTAAAAAGAAAAATAATAGCGTATTTGAAGTTGAGCTTTTTAAAAATTAATCAAAAACTTAAATTGTGTTTGGGGACATATATTAAATCTGAAAAAAAAAGTTACTAATTTTGTGAGTGAGGTTTTTAGTCTTCAATTTTATTTTTTACGAGAAACAAACATTATGTTTTTTTTAATAGAGGAAATTAAGAAAATATATCTATAAACAAGTTTCCTTTTCCAAAATTATCGCTGAAAATCCATTCACGTAAAAATAAAAAAACAACATACACATAAACCACAAGGGGAACATATACATAATTCACGAGGGGAGGGTGAGGGGAATATACACATAATCCACGAGGGGAGGGTGAGCGGAACATACACATAATCCACGAGGGGAGGGTGAGGGGAATATACACATAATCCACGAGGAGAGGGTGAGGGGAACATACACATAATTCACGAGAAGAGGGTGAGATGTAGGGAAACTGTAGAGGTTGTTTCCAATAGACCCTTAGCTATCCTTAATTATACTCCAACAAAATTACACTATTAATATATTTTCTTTTCTTAATTGAGATCCTAACATAGTTAGTTTACCTTGGTGTGATAATGTCTTTTTTTTTTATCTCTCGTCCATTTATCAAGATACGTCATAATTAATCACAATAAAACCTGCAACATCTTCTATTCATTGAAAAGGAAAATCATTCACCAGTGTTATCAAAAGCGAGAAAAAGCGCACTTTAAGCGCAAAGCGAGGCGAAGCGCACCCACTACACTTTTCTTCCCTGAAGCGAAGTGACAATCAAAAAGCAATCGCTTCAACGAAGTGAGAAGTGCAAGTAAAGAAAAAGCGAGAAAAGACGCACTTAACTTTAAAAGGCGCTAATTAGGGTTTTTCAAAAAAAAATTGTAAGGGTTTTTTTTTTTAATTTCTGAAATATACTTTTGCGACTTCAAAATATTTTCTTTGGACTGCTACGAGGCTGCAATTGCTACAAGGTAAGTTCTCTTCTTCTCTTCATCTCTTTGGTTGCTATATGTGTGACTTATTTTTTCTATTTCTAGTTGCTGCTGTATTTTTTTCTATATTTCTATTGCTGCTTTGTTTTTTTCAATTTCTATTGGTGCTCTGTTTTTTTTCTATTTCTATACAGTGTAATGTGTATGACTATGCTGGTTGCTGCTCTTAACAGTCTTTATTGTTTTTACTTAGTTTATTTGTTGTTTTCTTACTAAGTTACGCTTCTTTTTTTGCTTGTGGTGACTAGTAAAGTTGTATTTTCTTATTCAAAATGTCACAAAAAAAAATTTTAATATTTTTTATTTTTATACTAAATACAAGCGCTTTTTTCTGCTTCTCGCTTCCCAAAACAGTGTCATTCCCTAATATCTACTACAACCGTTATATTTAGCTTCTAAAGTGAAGATTGAATCATATCTCTGTTAATAATACTTAGGTGTATATCAATGGTAAATGTGACACTCAATTAAGAACCACAAATCCCACGCTTCTTCACGTCATCCCATTTAATTCATGAGGAGTCACGTTGATCTGTTAAGAGGATATTGAAATAAATATCCAACTTACAAGGAATCAAGATTTCCTGTTTTAGTTTACAAGACTGCTAACAAATAAACCTTAAACTATGATTCACCAGTCACCACCTTACTCAACACAACCAAGCTTTGTTCAAACAAATAATTATAACCCCCTTGGAGCAACAATACTAACAGGCAACCTGGTTAGAGTTTTCTTGCAATAAATTAGATCCAGGGAGTTGACATTCATATATTTTGGTCCTTTGGAACCGGAGGAGAAAGCAGAATTCAAGATCCCAGAGATCGAGCATGGCGATGACAACAAGGTGTGACCAGATCATGGTGGTGTTGTAACCATTAACATTTAAGCAAGCACTACAAAATGACATTGATGAGGATTTGTAACACAAGCTTTACCACTTTTTCCATTTGTTTGGCACTAATCCCCGATGAAGGCAACAAAAAACTAAGCAATTCTTTTGTAATCTTTTCTTGTCCGGGAAGTTGGTGGAATGTTTGGAAGAGGATTGCTACCTCTACGCCCTACAACAGCACAAAGGTTGTGGTTGGAAACATGTCAAAACCTATCCAATCAACTCTTAAAGAATTGGATTTGAAATATGATATCATGAGCAAAAAAGAAAACGTTTCAACTCTATAGAATGCGACTAAATACAAAAGGAGAAAAGAACCAAAACCAGAGAGAGAAAAGATTACTGAATCCTTACCCCATGATGCACCATTCCTTGCAGCAGAAAGTGGATTATCCGCGTTATAGGTAGAATGAGATGACTGCGCCATGGCATGACTATCATTGTAATGAACAGCTGTTGCTCTCCCCTGGTTAAATCGGTGAAGAGGGGGCTGTTGCCCCAAGCGGCTTGGAGAACTTTGTGCAAAATGAGGCATCAAATATGATGGATTAGCCATGTTATGCATATATCCACCATGCAGCTCATGACCTGAAGGAGGGCTTCCTACCTCTCCTGGTAAAAATGCTTGAGTTTGCCCAGTAGGTCTATATCATGCAAGAAATAGCAAAAAGAATGAAAACAAGAGCTCAATTGCCCAAGACGAGGGTGAAAGAAGATGAGCACAATTAAACAACTCAAGCAGTGGACATCCCAATAATCTCAACTTTCCTAATAAAGAAATTTCCAGACATTATATCCTACAAATGTAAAGTTGGACCGACTAATACTTTTCAGTACAACCTTCTCTATCTAAAATAAAATAAAAACTTAATATATGACCCTAACATTTGAAAAAAGAAGGAAACAAAACTTAACAACTCTAGTTTTCAGCATTTCATTGGAAAACCATGCAGTTTAGGACGAGGAAAGAAGCAGAAAATCCATGACACTCCTAAGATTTGAAGCATGAAGTAGATATTGAAGCATAAATTTCATCAATAAAATTATTTTAAGCAATAATAGATACTAGATGTGAGTGCCTAGCAATCAGAGTCTGCACTGTCCTAGGGAAAACAAACAAAAGTTAAAATAATGCATGATGAGATATAGACCAGATGTGTTTTGCCGCATTAAACAAGACTCTAAAGGAAAAAATGTATATAAAATAGAGAAGGGATGTGAGAACATGTATGGGCATTCCTTCAGAAAAAAGTTAAAATTAGAACTTACCTCTGAGACATACTGGGATTCAGATTAGAGATCTGGTTTGGTCTTCTCACTCCAGCAAATGGTTCTTGAGAGACCCCAGCTTGACCAAGATGCATCCCCTTGGAGAATTCACTAGATAAGTTACTCATTTCTGAGCTATCTTCTTGCAGAAACAGTTCTTCACTGTTTCAAAGACAAGGCAACGTTATTACATATCATATGAACTAGGGATTTACCCAATAATTTTACAAATTGAAAAGAGTACAATTCATGAAAGAAAACAAACGGCACAAGCCAAAAGAACTTCGTGAAAGAGGCTTCAACTTAAACCAGTACAGAAAACAACTGTTTCTTCTTGTACTATACCTATTGAAAAAGATAAAAAAGGAAAACCTCGATAGTGAAAAGAATAAAATAGACAGGGTAGAGTGTAAGATGTCAAAAAAATGGAAAGAGAAAAATCTAGGATACAGCTACCACCTTCTGTCAATTACTCGTATGTACCAATTTTCAAAGAGAGGTCAGTTTTTATTAAATAATGCATCCCCTTAATTTACCTATAATTGGGATCCCAATCGCCAGGATCAGGCAATGAGTTACTAGCATCAGGTTTATCACCCTGGGTTTTCTGGAATTGTGCATGCCCACCTAGCATTGATGGACTTGTAATATTATGCGCATTAGAGAAACCAACATTCACACTGTTTGATCCTTGCTGTCTGGGGTTTGAGTTACTGTGTATATGCATCAGAGAGCCACCAAAAACTGGAGAATTGGCTTGGCTAGAGTTGTTGCCATCTGCAACCTGCCCTTGCCAGTGAGA
Source organism: Solanum stenotomum (assembly GCF_019186545.1). Lineage (NCBI taxonomy): Eukaryota > Viridiplantae > Streptophyta > Magnoliopsida > Solanales > Solanaceae > Solanum > Solanum stenotomum. Next base: position 15,218,920 of record NC_064284.1, on the reverse strand, counting down.
GGATGATGATATTTCTTGAGACTGATAGCTACCTGGATATACCCACCCTTTTCTTCTATTATACTGGCTACCTGCTGCCATCTTCCCTAAAGGTGATCCATGACAACTACCTCTCGATGGTGACGAAGGACCATAATTTCCTGGAGAACCAGCGGAGATCTGACTATACATGCTAGGAGGAGTAAATTGTGAAGGGCTCGTTCCAAGAGACATAGGAACAAAATTTCCTGGGCTGACACCAAGCCCATTCCCATGAGGAAGCTGCTTAAATCTCCTGGTGTCTGGACTGCTCCCAAGAATTGATACACCATTCTGTGCATAGAGATGCATCCCTGATGGACCCGCAGGTGAATAAAATGCATGGAGATTACTGTTATCACCATAACTTCCATAACTACTACCAAGCGCAGCACCATCGTGGTAGCTGCCATGACTTCCTAGGCTACCATAGCTACCTACATGTGCATATTGCATAACCTGATAATGAGGGCTGCTCGGCACTGCAACTCGATTTCTGCCTGAAATCTGCATGACAACGTAAAATCCTTACCTGACGTTACCGAAGATAACAAGTAGGCATATTTAATTGTGTCTATTTACAACAATTTGCTCACATTAGGAGATAGACCAGCAGCAAACCAATGGCCTCCAGATGGGTGATGATCCACCTTAACATTCGGAGAAACGGGCTGTAAGAAAAGAAAATAAGTCAGAAGATCTGATATGATTCCTTATACCCTCATCTTCTGAAAGCCTATTATCAAGAAAAGTGCATCAGTATATCTGAAGTAAAATGAAGAGGACGACCAGTTATTAGAGGAACCAGCAGGAAATTGTAAACTTCAATTCATACATACGCATAGAGATGAAAAACTCAGCTCGAGCCATCCAGGTCCTATTTCAAACTAGGATGAGCACAGGGCACAACAATGAAGTAAGCAAAAGAAAGAAATTTGGAATTCATGTTGCAAAACAGTGATACACAATTACTCCTACAGACTGGACTGACAAGCACATAAAATAGATATAACAACACTCAGATCATATAGATAATAAGATTTTTGGTAGCCCAGAAAAGGAACCACTTACCAGTCGAGGTGTCTCCGGTGCAGGTCTATAAGGACATGTGAAAGGCTCTCCAGTCACAAAAGGATGCTTCGATGCCTACATCACAATATTTGAATCTCTTAAAATATGAAATCTGAAATTGACATAAGATGCTGAGGATCAACTTTAAGGGAAGTAACTTCCTCTCTATTCCTCAACTAATGGTGCTATCTGGTGACATTTGAACCACAGTTGCATACTTCATTATTCCTTACGTAGGATTAAGATGCACAAGACTTCTCAAAATTGTGAAATTCAGTTACTTCCATACCCCTTTGATAGAGTTAAACGAAGAAGCTCATCATATAACCTAAGAAATCTAGCATTGGTCAATTTGCTTATTCTGTTTAATATGAAAAATTAAAAAGAATAAAGATGTCTAAAGAGAAAGGGAACTCCATGTACAAAGAAGGGGGAGGGGGGATCTGGAGACATTAGATGAAATAACCTATTAGCAGAGGATTATATTTCATCTTCTAATATTTTGTCCACCTTTTGCCCTAAGATAATTATTGTCTAAAACCTATCCGACTAAAAACGACTCGTTTTCACCAAATAAAGGCCTTACTGCAAGTTCTTACTAATTATTCTTAGGACAGGTGCCACCACGAGATTTCGGAAAACATGATGACAAAGGAAATCACAGTAACAAGCTCAAGGAGAAACCCCAGCAAATACAATGACAGAGTACCAATTAGAGAGCATACAACTTCCTATGTTACAAATAAAATGCATTCAACTACCTGCTTTGAGAATGACAACTTTAATTGCAGTGGTGGTGCTCATTATTCCAGGACTTTACAATGCTATGATCAGAGGAAGGGTGGAACTATTAAGAGCTTATGTGAGAAAGCATCATAGTTCTCCAATTCAATAAATAACTGCTTTATTTAACCAACAATTAACAATTGGTTTGCCCAACTTGTTGCATCAAGAACAAAATCACTCATTTTAAAAAGACTTCACATTGTTCACAAATATTTATTTTCCATAAAAAAAAATTCCTTTTAAAACAACACTTGCATTGAACCCACTGATGCTTGTATTTTCTAGTTATGCTTCCTGCCCGATCCCCATCCCTCAATGCTCATAGTCACTTGTCTCCCTCTATCATTTCATCAATCCCATCAGACTTGCACCTACCTTTATAAGTCAGCCTCACCCAATCAAAAATGGACTTTGATTTTATTCGTATTCCAATCAAGAACTTTATTTCTTAAGAGGCTCAGATACATTTCCTCTCAATAACTGATTGTCTCAAACAAGAGAAATTTTTCAGCATAAAATCATTTTCTTATAGATAGTCAAAAGATGCTCCTACGACAGTAGTTACAATGTGCTACAAACAACTACTAAAGAATATTAAAGAATTTTGACTTTGCAATTTGTGTGTTTGGTATGGAGGAAAACATTCTCCAGACAATGTTTTTCCATTTTCTCATGTTTGGTTGGTCAAAACTTTTGGAGAACTTTTTCTTTCGGATAAACAAGCTCCTTTAAAAATGAGGAAAATGACTTCCCTTGTGGAAATAAGGAAAACAAGTTCCATAAGTGGGCATTCCACTCCTACCTATCCTTCAATACACCTCATCCCTCCCCCAATAGATCCCACCCCCACACCCCTAGCCCCACCCCAACCTCCCATTGTGTTTGTCCATATTATATATAAATGTTTTTGCGATAATATTTTCTGCTTACTTACCAAAAACCAGAAAATAAGTAAGAACCACTTATTTTTTCAGAAAACATTTTCCTTCATACCAAACACATGATCATTCCGTAGCAATGTTTAACCACCAAAAATTAATGATCATAGAAAAGTGAATACAGCATGATCAGGGAAGTTAATCCTCACTAAAGATATCGTTCAACAGAAACTAGAAAGCAAATCATTTTCTACAAGCAAATACTAAGCAACCTGCACAGGTGACCATCGCTTAGCTGGATCAAACTCAACAAGCCCCTTCAAGAAATCTATTAGTGCTAATCGTATTTGATTCTCTGCAATAATAAACTTTTGTCAAGCATCAGAAACTCTTTGGAAATATGCAAACATCATCCATGAGTATGTATCTATATACTGTATTTATGCCTTGAAATGTATGACTTCCAACCTTTAATAATCTCATCCTCCCGCAAAATCTTCTTGTAAGGATATTTCCTGACGATGGCTTCAAGGTTCATGTGATTGAAATATTCCTTCCCAATTACTGGCTTTTTTGACTCTCTCTGAAAGAGATGTAATAAGTCGTTAGAGGCTGAAAATGAACACACAATTCAAGACCATACTGCAATATGACTTGTAAAGAAGCATTCATAGAAGAAAAGAATCAATCTCTACACAGTGCGCTACAGTTCAATTAATACTTTCAGAAATTTCAAGAGAGGTTGTTTGGTTGACCCTTCTGGGACATCAAACTATAATTGAGCTTAAAGATAGCATCCAGCACAAAATAAGCAGATAATGTATCTTGTTTGGATTAAAATCTTGCTATGGATCTCAAGGACAAAGTAGCAATTACAGATTCTTCAAAGCAGATTACAAAAGTAGAAGCTCTTCCACAGAAACTGGTTTCTTGCAAAGCTATTTTCTGATGATAAGTTCCATTAAGTCGACAAATAGCAGTTGCAAAGGTAGGAAATCAGATGCTGAATTACTTCAATGATGCAAGCATTGCCAAATTCTAGAATGCTCACAATTAAAATAACTTGGAGCTGTTACAAAAAACACTACTGAAATTAGAAGGGAAGAGCTTAAAGTGAAGAACGGCCATCCTCATGACTATCAAACTGAAAACAACTTGCATCTTTTCCACATTCAAGTCCTCATAGTTTTCTGGACCTCCTACGCTTCAAATTATTTCTTTACATGAGTTATTGTCCAGGTGAAAACCAACCAAATGAAAGGTCTAAGAGAACTGGCCAAAAATGCTAGATGTATGAAAGGAACCAATGTCTCAAAGGCTCTTCTCCATATTCAAATTCAAAAAAAGAAAATAGCTGATGCTTGATACAAAGACATGCAATGCAGGGAAGCCAAAGCAAAATATTCCACCTTCCGTGCATATTTCTCTTTGCATACCCTTTTTATGTATCCTTCCATAGGTCTTTTTTGTGATTATGAACCTATTTATAGGTCACTCTGCTCGACCTATTTTCTCCTCCACCTAAATAGAGAAAAAGAAGGAACCATATCCGGTTTTGTTATTTATAACTGTGGCGTCCTTTCATCTCAGGTTAAAGATCTTAACACTCAACAATGCTACATAAGCACCAAAAACGATACGAAAGTTGGATCATCACATCTGACTGCTTCAATCAAATTGACCTCAGTTCATATGGGTCAACTCACTCTTTCCTGCAGGTAGTTGCGGTTCTTTTTGCAAAAAGTTCCAGATTGTTCGACAAATAATTTCAAAAGTAGCTTCATCAAGATCAATTTTTCATGCATTTCATGTCAGCAACTCAGGTAGTATCCATAAAGGAACTAGGGTCCAGCTACAGGTTTTGGTAAGGGGAAGTGCTGGGTTGAAAACAACAACAACAACATACCCAGTGAAATCCCACTAGGGCTGGGTTGAAATAGTGAGAAATCTCTATGTATCTCATGTTAAATCTTTCTCCAACCAATACAAGGGAACTTTTTTTTGATGAAGTAAGATGTTGTATTAGAAAGGCATCAAGGAGATGCAAATTACAACCAATACAAGGGAACTGAACATCTAGTGATCTTTGTATGGAATTCAGTACATTATTAAAAGCACTATCCAACAAACAAAAAAATGTAAGAGTTCCGTGAGATGAAGAAAAAGTTCCCTCTCTACGTACTTCTCCTTTAGGAATATGCAGGTATGAAAAGAATCCCCTCAGCATGTCTGTCACAGTTTCTACTAGAAAGTAGTACCCATTATTGAAACATAATTATCATCACTTAAGCTAGAAAAAAAGTATGCCCTACTGCAATGTCAGTAAATAAGCCACATATATAGATTGTCATCTTACATAAATGTGTGTGTGCCTATATATTACAATGATGGTACCGAGGCCTGCTTGCCCGTACTATTTCGCAGGGTATCTATTACCTTCCAAAAGAACGGTACTGGGTAACTCTACCCTCCAAGATTTAGAAGATGGGAAGAATTCACCTAGCATTTCACCCACCTCATTGACCATCCAGACACATCCTCCGTGCTAGATTGGCCTCTTATATTCATATTACTTATCTTTTATTGTGCTTATAACACAAATCCCACAAGCCAAAGCTAAATGAGGAAGTTTCATGGTTATTGAAGAACATTTATCCTTTCAACCAAAGTCTATTGGAATCACTTAGAGCCATCATATATAGTGGTATAAGTCCACCTCAAAGTAACACACGGCTCACCACTACCAGTCAGGTTTTGAGCTCAATACTTCTAGTTCCAGACTAAAATAAGTAAATAAAAGTATCCCTTTTAACAGTTTAAGCCTTTAGATGTAGAAAAGGGATTAACTAGGATAGCTTCTTTCTTTGATAAGGTAAATAATTTTATTAATGATGGGAAAATCTCTAGTATATAAACAGTCGACTAAAAATTAACTAGGATACCTTATTGAAGAGCACCACTCATTATCATGTGTTTACATAGGTGTAATAACATGAGTGTGAGCAAAAATCACTCATAAAAGGTTGGGAGGCTATGCATCTACCAATTTCAGAAAGGTAAAATCAATAGTAATTTTTCTGAGAATGATAAAATCAATAGTAATAACTACTTGAACACGTGAAGGTGCCACATATTACAATGTAATGCACGAAATTTTACGCTTGTTTCTTCTCATGAATGTTCTTCCTCTATCTTGGAATTTTAGATATTTTAGGTGCAAAAGAACTTTTCTATGTCCTGGCTACAACTTAATTACCAAAAAACAACATATAAAAGAAATTGATCTTCTTATTATTGGTGTAAAAAGATAGAAATAGGTGAATTAGTACAAGTAGATTTGTTAGGATCTCTGTAAGTAGCTTCCTCCTCTCTTTCTTTTTTTTGCTTTGTTTTGAAGGTTTCCAGCAGATCCTTAATGTTGAGGTATACAACGTTACCAATTTCAAAAAAAAAAAAAAAAAATTGATCTTCCATTAGTTTTAAATTTCATTGACTTACAGATTCATATTCTTCTTCTGTCAAAGACTGATAAACACTAGATCTGCTCATAGGACCTGGCCCACACTCTTCTTGATTAATGCTCCCAACAAACTTGAAGAACTTGCTGGTATTTTTGGCATCCTTTAGCATGTAATCAGGGGGTTGCCCCCTGCACAAAAAAAAAATTGTATTCAACTAAGCTACTGGAGCTGATACATGAAAACCTGAACATATTGCAACATAATGAACAGAAGAGCAAGCAAAAATGTTTCCTTCATAACCAAACCATGATCAAATCAACTAGACAACTAGCATGGAAGATATAGCTTTACAAAGAAAATAAAGGCATCAGCTTGCCAAGCAAGAGCAACTGCACTGCTGGTCAAGGAAATAGTGAAGACGAGAATCTTACCCAGTTAGGGATTAAGGGGTTGGTGTACAAGCCTCAAGAAGATAACGATACCTCGTGACACCTTCTCTGATGAGCATGTTAGCTAACATGTTTCAGATCCCACAATGGAGTCGTGTGCAAGGAAAACTTGTAAAATATCCTACCTATATCTACTTGGATTCTAGTGTTGAGCATCTTCACAATTAAACTTCTTTGAATCTAGTTTTCAAAGCATCAAACTATTCGTCAATCCGAGCTTCATACAAGAAGTTTTTTATTTTTTGATGAAGGCTTTATACAAGAAATTATGTACATTTTAAGTAAGAACTGGCAGTGGTACTCATCCACAGGCTAGCGTTCCAAGGCAATCTTGCGTGCGGCGAGGCAGCGAAGTGAGGCCAAAATGTGCACGAGCACAGGTAAGGAGGCGAACGATGCTGGGCATGCAAAGCGTCCTCCATGGCGTGCGAAATCTGAAGCCTTTTAAGTGTATTTTTCTGAAAACATTTTATTCATTCTCTAAGTTTCCAAACTCTATTCGATTATACTCTCTTCTCCTCTTCCTCCCAAGTCAAGGTAAGCTTCTTCAAAGGAATATTCTACACTATTATCTTAGGGTTTTCAAAAAAACTCATCTCAAGATTCAAGAAAGGAATTTTTGAGATGACTTAGCTAATCGGGCCGAGATTAGACTCCATCTGCTCACATGATGGTTTTGTGTCGGTTATACTAATGAACTCCCATAACGAACTAACGCGTGACTAGGACCTAAATGCCAAAACAAGTTGGTGACTCTTGATTCCCCTGATCCTTCCATGTTGTGTCTATGATTCTGTTGGCCATCCTGTTTCTCTATTTCTATGTACTTTTATGTTTCATTCTGCCATTTTAGATACTGTACTATTCCATATGTACTTACATCCCTTGGCTGGGGGCATTGCATCTTTTTATTGATGCAGACTCAAGTATGTATACACAAGATCGAGCAACACGCTATGCTCTACATTCTCTGGTTTTGGTGAGCCCCCTTTCTTTTCTCAGGGGCTTAGTCTCTAGTTTTAATAGTTAGGATAGATTGCTTGAGGTATGTCGGGGGTCTTGTCTCAGTAGACAGTATTCAGTTATGTTAGAGGTGTGAGAAATATTGGAGAAGAATTTATTTTTTTTGAAATTGGTAAATTGTATTCATCAGCATTAAGGATATGCTGCCCACCTCCAAAAGAGAGCAATTACAAGCTACTATTCACTATTCCTATTCCTATTCTTGTTCTAAGTAGGATTGTATATACCTATACCTATTCTAACAAGAGGCTTCATAGATAGATATGTAGTCATGTCATGGACTCAGATTTTGACCTTTGTGTGGTTTTACGATATGACATATGTAGTACTATTCTACTTTACAAGATTTATTTCCTCAAATGCTTTAAATCATGTTTTCCGCTCATGTCTAGATGTGTGCTCTACGATTTATGTCATGTTATGGGTACGCTCGGGCCAGCAAATGGCATCAGGTACGGTCTTGCCCAGGATGTAGGCCTGGGCCGTGGCACTTACCATCTTTTTCCTAGGTATATAAAATCACCAAAACAAGGTAACTACTATAGTTTCCCACAGGCTCAGGTACTCAAAATCTGCTATAGAGTATCCAAGTTTTGATACCCTAACAGTACAATTCCTTGCTAGAAAACTAACTGTACAAACAATAGAGCAAAGACCAAAAACAAAAGACGAAGTTGGATGGAAGTGAAGCCAAGACACAAACTGAATATACAAAAATTGTGAATATATAATGGAAACAAATTGTAAGATGAAATAGGAGATTTCTGAGGCATGGGAAAGAAGCTTACCCAAGTATTTTAATCATTCTCCTCAGAAGGTCAAATTCTGAAGCTCCAGGGAACAGAGGAAGTCCTAGAAATAATTCAGCAACGATGCAACCAAATGACCACATATCAATAGCAGTGGTATAACTGAGAAGGGATTAAGGTATACAATAGATAAAAAATCCAAATGACAAGGTACAATACTGAATGGAAATAAAATTGCATTTGTGATTGTCCCAGTATGATAAAAGAGTGAAAAAATAGAACTTCACATGGCTGGTGTCTCACGAACAGCCATGTGAAGAGGAGCAATCATTTGTAGTGGATGTGCACTATGTGAGAGACACAATCAGGATGCCAATCATCTTTTTATTCACTGCGCTTACACTAGATAGATAAGGGATTTTGTTCTGAAAACCGTCGGGATTAACTGGACAATGCCAAGGATGACAACAGAACTACTCCAATGCTGGTACTCAAAAGGTTTGGGTAAGACAGAGATGAAAACATGGAATACTCTCCCTTCGACAGTATGGTGGACCATTTGGAAGGAAAGGAATGTAAGGATTTTTGAAAGCAAACCAGAATCTGTAGTTAGTACCAAGTACAGATATTTATCCCAACTATTTTTTTGGTGTAACGAGGCAATTGCAAATGATATAGAGACCATGATAGAATTTTTGAGCTCATTACACAATATGAAATGGAGCTACCCCTAGTAAATTCCCCACAGCACCTTCTGATTGCTGGACTTTTAATACAATACCTTTTAACGATCAAAAAAAACTTTTGATGCCCTTACTGGGGACAAAAGCTGCTCGCTTTGAACATCATAACAAAATTTCCAAAACTGATGAACTTCATAGTTGCAGAGGGTTAAGGGAGGACTTCTCCTATCATTTTTATCTAATTAGAAAAAGCCCACCTGATTGTTTGTGATTCTGCTGGCAAACTTTAAGACAAAGGACGGAAAGCATTCAAATCAAATTGCCACAAGAAGCTGAACGAAGAAACTTTTCACTACTAACTGAAAACCTATGGAAGTTACTATAAAAATTCCCCACACAATGATACATGCAGTCAAATTCGGTGCAGCCTCCTGCAAGCACTTATATAAGAAAACGATGAACAGAAAGTAAGATCAAACTAATAACTCAAGGATACTGATATCCAAGGAGGACTTCAGGTGACCGATAGTACCGACTCTGCATAAGAAGATATTGGTAAATTAAGAGATAATAGAGCAATCAAGTAAACTTTAATAGAAAGAAGCAACAATGACCTGGATATAAGAGTAAACGGTACGATCCTCCATACATGCTGATCCAAAGTCTATAATTTTTATTTCAGCTGGCTTCACACTGACAAGATGCAAGAAACTAAGTGAAATGAAAAGTTAGTGAAGCAAAATGATATCTCCAACCTTGGTATCAGAGAAGCTTGCCTAGTGCATAAAAGAATATTCTCAGGCTTCAGATCGCAGTGAATTATACCAGCATCTTTCATTAGTGCTAATCCACGCAATATCTATACACAACGGAAGGCAAACATATTATAAACTTTTACACAAACAGATGTGGTCACCATCAGAAGTTCTATGTTCAGACCAGCAACCATGTACCTGCTTCGAGAACAACTGGACAATGCTCAAAGACAATCCTCTAAAATGGTTCAACTTTATAAGCTCATAGCTGGAAAAATTAGAAATTTAAATCAATCAGAATGTTGAAGTCTGTAATAGTTTGCAGATAATCACATGAAACATTTTAAAATGCTGCTTCTCCAGAACTTACAGATTTGTGTCAAGCAGTTCAAAAGCAATGCACAAGTGACGTCGATATACAAAGTAATCATAGATCCGGACAATATGGTGCTTATCATCAGGATCATACTTCTTATTTAACTGGAAAAAGAAAAAGGAAAGGGAGCTAATGATATCCGCATCAACTTTACAGACAGCACTGAAAATACAAAACCAGCTGAGTGATTTTTACTGTTGTCAGGATAGAAACTTCAACAAGTGCTTGTTGATAATATGCTGGTTGATTTTTGATGACCTTAACAGCAAGAAATGAATTTGATTCTTCAACCCAGCACTTAGCAACCTGACCAAAAGTTCCATGGCCAAGCATATCCTTGACTACATACCTGCATACAGTGAAAACAGTACAAAATAGTCCAATTTGTGACAAGTGAGAGGATTTACAGGGAAACTATGACTAGAATGAAGTATGCAGGTTTGAAAGGAAAAAATTTTAGTGATCACTAAATTGTTTCATGGAAAAAATCATAAAAAGGACTTCCCGCTGACTATTAAAGAACTTCAGACTCATCACACAGCAACACATTTACTCATAACTAAAGAGAGAAGCATGCACATTCATATCGTTAAGTAGATAATCAAATATTTATTTTCTGGCATATTGTAATCTAATCTTGGAGAAATGTTCAGATACATTTCTTTTACTTTTTCAGGCAGGTTTAGCCTGCAAAGGCAAAGCAGTGTCACATAAATAAAGTGCACTTGACCAGAAAGTACATAAAAGCATACAGCAAAGAAGTATTCAATTGCTATAATGAGACAACTACCAGCAAAATATTCCAATTTACCCAAATTGGAGACTTCTGCAGGGTAAAATATAGAAAGAACCCCTCCTCTCTAAAGTTTTTGCATATCAACCCTCTCAAAGGGCAATTAGGACCCAAAAATACATGACAGAAAAATGTGTAACAGGGAAGAGATTACCAACCTTCTCTTTGTGTCCAAATTGACCAACTCAAGATTGACAGAAAGAATGAGGTCTGAGTTTGCATTATCGTGGCCATCGTTCAACACACCAGCCGATGGGGACGTCAGGAATCTTTTTGGATTCAATTCTTCAGAGTAACTGAATTTAGGATTGCAGATGCGGTATGTCTCAATGATATCTTTAGTTAACCGTGCCACCAACTGCAGTTTTCAGATCATGGTGTGACAAAGAAACACTTTATTATTAATTAGGCTTAGATTCCAGGGGCTTCATTAAAAATTATAAATAAATAATGATGAAGCAAAATTGCAAAGATGCCGAATAATTGTAATAAGTTCACAAACTAGATGTATCTGAAATTCAGATGTAAAAAGAACAAAGGTGGAATTATAAAGTTGGAAAACATACAGCGATCAAATGACCATGTAACCTGTATATCATTTAACTGAAAGGGAGACACCGAAATGCAATAAATGAAATATTTCACACGATGTCATTATTGAAAAAGAAAGAAACTACAATCACCTGATTCAATTATTATGTGGTGTAGATTGATTGGACACAAAGTTTAAGAAATACAAGCAGACTTTTGGAACTTGTGGTCTTAAACATTCCACGAGATTATATAGCTATAAAGTATGCATCAAGGAGAAAATGAGACGCTTAAAATTAAATTGTTTCAAGAAATAGAAAGACATCATTCTTTTTGGATAGATAGTAAGGAAATAGTGTCACATAAAATGGAATGGAGTACTTCTCTCAAAGTTTTTGGGATAAAAATAATGGCTTGCGTTCTCTTCATCAATTATTGCAAACTTAGTTTGGATTAAACAAAATTGAAGTATAAAACACTAGAACATTGACCCAACATGTACTTGTGATCAAAGTTCCTCAAACATTTTGATCAAGTAAAAAATAACTAGCTGAAAATACATGTGATGGGTATTTAGTTGAAGTACACTATAATACTAACTTAATAGATAGCTCTATTTAACTAAAATAACCAGTATGATATTAGTGATGATATCCAACATTATTTCATAGGAGAAGTGAGGAATTTTTATAAATAGAACCCTGGAACTGAAACACTCATAGACATATGCAAAGGTAAAGTTATTTACCATGCGAAGTCTAAACAATCATCCTCCATGCTCTCCCCAAAGGCACAACATTTTCCTTGATCCTAACTTTGACCCTCCCCTCCCCTCAAATCTCCGAGGGTTAAGGTGCCCAATCATATCCCATTAACAAAAAAACTAAACCCTACATCTTGTCTACCTTACTCATCTCCTTCACTGAGATTGTGTTACTTACTCATCTCCTTCACTGAGATTGTGTTACTTCACATAGGTGGCTCTTCTATAGCAATGCGAATATTTTTTTCTACACAAATGCTGCATACTTTTTCTTTCTTTTTGTGAGGAGGGGGTTACAATACGACACCCCTTAAAGGCATATTATATGGGAGTAGAGACACCTCTCAACTGATTAATCATAATTAGAAGGAAGATGTGGGAACAAGAGTCAGAGCATCACTTCCATCACTATACGGCTACAAATTCCAGTCTAAAGAGTAAATACAGCAGACATTCCATTGAAATAGTCGTAAACCTTATTGCTGATGTCAGCAAAACACATTGACCCATACTCACCCCTCCTTAGAGCTGATATGGCATACAGTTATCATCCCTTCACCCAGTTAATGTTGTGGATTAAACCAGCCATGTAGTGGACTCCTAACTCTCAGAGGTACAGCTTCAGCTATCAGCTTTAAAATTCGGCCCATAAGACAAATTGACAAGTACTCATTTTCTTATTACTAGCAACAAATATAATCTATGATTGAAGCCCCTCCCAGGTGCACTCCCGATACCTAGCCTGCCTCAAATGGGTTCCTTTCTTTGTCATTTTTGACCCAAGGTTGAAAAAAACAGACAGAATAAACAGGACTGCTTCAGACTGCCATACGATGAGCCATGAGCTTTATGATACATTTAACTCTTAACTGTTTATGATTTTCTACAGATTCAGAAAATAGAAAATCATACTTCCAGTGACTCATTGATTGCTAAAACTCAAAATTCAGCAGGCATTAATGAACAAAATTTTATCTCACCCCCAATCGAGAAAGGCCCAAATGCAAAGTGGAATAAAGTAAACAGTATCAGAAAGGGGCACTTACAGGTCTTCTAACAACTACCCGCAAACTTTGGGGGTTAGCATTTGCCTGGAGTACAACAGGCAAATAAGGACCAAACACTCGCTGACTGGGACGCCATGATGTCACTGCTGCCGCAGCAGCAGCAGATGATAATGATAAGCTTCCCTCTGCTGCCAACCCCGAGGAATCAACGGCCTTAGAGCTAGTACTAGCCTCATCCATGAACATACCTCCGCTTAATAACTATTGGTATTACAACTTACAACAGAAACAAAAAAATATAAAGCAAGGGCGTCATCGGATCAAATAGCACCTTCATGTAACGCATTAATCTTTTGGCAGACACGAGGAATCTCACCATAAGATTCTAATCCCATCCTCATTCACCCAGTTTTCCTCAACAATCAATCAAACCATGATCTTTATCATCAACAGATCCATCCTTCAAGATTTTCAACTCACGGAGATTCACTCAAATCAATTTTCCCCCCTTTCCGTAAAAATCTTGTCTCTATCAAAAAGATGATGATTGATACAAAGAAGACGGCACTGAGGGTATCGGCAGTGACAAATTAATAGAAGTATTAGGTGTAATCAACAAAGAAAATGGCGATTGACGGAGTTTTTTGAGTGAATCTGAGGTTGAAGAAGTGTCAATTTGAAGAGGAAAGGCAGCCACCGTCACTGGAGTTCGCTCCAGATGGGATTTTTCAGTTTTGTTTTCTTTTGTTTTCTTCGATGTGGGCAAAAATCCACTGTGTCACAGCAATAAGATTATGTAAATCTTTTATTTAAGCTTGTATTATCTTTGTTATTTCTCATTTATTGTCAATTAGACCAAAAAGATAATACCTAATATTCAATTATTCAACACTAGTATTTGTAGATGAGTTTTTTGTACAATTGTATATATATAATTGACTGGATATATACTACTAGGAAAATGAAGTAAGATAATTGAAATAATAAATTATCAAAGACAAGTAAAAATATAGCGAGAGAGCTCTAGAAACGGATTTAAAATTAAAAGTTTATAGAAACAAAATTTAATTACATATATATTCAGTAGATTTCTCGACAGATATACAGAATTTAGACAGAAATGTTGGATTTTGCCGAAGTCGTACTTTCCATGCTAGATCTGTCTTTAAAATGAGTGTGATATTATTAATTAGAATTCTCACCAAGGACTGTGTAATATTTTTTTATAATAGTAACGTGATACTGAGAAGCTTAAGTTAAGGACAATTAATTGAAAACATATAAAATGAAATATGTATATGTTTGTAATTTGCAAGTGTGTAAATCATGTGTGGTGTGTTCGATGTTATATATATGATTGATCCCCTCGTTCACTTAGGGAGGGATTGGTTTTTTTGGAGGCCAAGAATTAGTAAAGTCTCTGACGATGGGAAGGGGTGGTAATGATCGTTGTCATGTAATTGAGCATTTTGGGTATAGCAGAGATAGTTGAGGGGTCTATAGGACTCTCAGCCTTACTCAGCAAAACAAATTGACCCATACTCACCCTTCCTTAGAGCTGATATGGCATACAGTTATCACCTCTTCGCACAGGATAATGTTGTGGATTAAACCAGCCATGTAGTGGACTCCTAACTCTAAGAGATACAACTTCAACTATCAGCTTTAAAATTCGGCCCATAAAACAAATTGACCAATACTCATTTTCTTATTACTAGCAAGTAGCAACAAATGTAATCTATGATTGAAGCCCCTCCCAGGTGCACTCCTGATATCTAGATTGACCTGCCTCAAATGGGTTCCCTTCTTTGTCATTTTTGACCCAAGGTTGAAAAAAACAGACAGAATAAACAGGACTGCTTCAGACTGCCATACGATGAGCTTTATGATAAACATTCAACTCTAACTACATAAGATTTTCTACAGATACAGAAATTCATAATTCCAGTGACTCATTGATTGCTAAAACTCAAAATTCAGCAGGCATTAATGAACAAAATCTTATCTCACCCCCAATCAAGAAAGTCCCAAATGCAAAGTGAAATAAAGTAAACAGTAATGGAAAGGAGCACTTACAGGTCGTCTAACAACTACCCGCAAACTTTGGGGGTTAGCATTTGCCTGTTGTCCAGGCAAATAAGGACCAAAGACTCCCTGGCTCGGACGCCATGATGGAACCACTACCGCAGCAGCAGAAGATGATAAGGTTCCCTCTGCTGCCAACTCCGAGGAATCAACGGCCATAGAGCTAGAACTAGCCTCATCCATGAACGCACCTCCGCTTACTAACTATTAATATTACAACTCACAACAGAAACAAAAAAACTAAACCAAGGGCATCATCGGATCAAATAGCACCCTCATGTAACACATTAATCTTCCGGTAAACACGAGGAATTTCACCAGAAGATTCTAATCCCATCCTCATTCACCCAGTTTTCATCAACAATCAATCAAACCATGATCTTTATCATAAACAGATCCATCCCTCAAGATTTTCAACTGACGGTAATTCACTCAAATCGATTTTCCCCCTTTTCCGTAAAAATCTAGTCTTTATCAAAAAAGACGATGATTGAAACAATAAAAACACCGGGGAAAGTATCGGCGGTGACAAATTGATCGAAGTAATAGGTACAATCAACAAAGAAAATGGCGATTGACGGAGTTTTTTGAGTGAATCTGAGGTTGAAGAAGTGTCAATTTAGAGAGAAGAGGCAGCCACCGTCGCTGGAGTTTGCTCCAGATGGGATTTTTCAGTTTTGTTTTCTTTTGTTTCGATGTGGGCAAAAACCTGCTGTGTCACAGCAAAGAGATTATGTAAAACTTTTATTTATTAAAGCTTGTATTATCTTTGTTATTTCTCATCTATTGTCAATTGGACCAAAAAGATAGTAGTATTTGTAGAGGAATTTTATTTTTTATAATTGTACTTCTCTCACCTGAACTGGTCTCGAGAGATGAACCCGCACCATATTTTTTCGAATTGAAAACCCCAATTAGAAATGGAATTGTTAAATGACTTAACCGCAATACTTATTCAAAGACGGGACAAGTTGAAAGAGCTTCGGTAGTTACACTTTCTGTCTCACGTAAGAAAGAGAGTTTAGATTGGGTAATAATAATATACTACATATAGAAAAATAAAGTATAATAATTAAAATAATCAATCATCAAAAACGAGTAAAAATATAGTCAGAGATGTTCAGAAATGGATTTAAGATTTATAATTTATAGAAACAAAAATTTATTTTATATATATAGTAGATTTCTCGATAGATATACAAAATTTAGAAGATAAGGTTGGATTTTATCGAAGTCGTGTTTCCCATGCTAGATCCGCTTTTAAAAAAGAATGTAATACAAATAATTAGAACGTGTGAATTTATCCTTCTTCGTTTAGGTTCATATCATCAAAATAGATAAATGCAAATAAAACTAAAAATAAGTTTAAATGTATATTATAATAATATATAGCCAGAGAGGTTCAGAAACGGATTTAAGATTAAAAGTTTATAGAAACAAAATTTTATTTTATATATATTTAGTAGATTTGTCGGTAGATATACAAAATTTAGAAGATAATGTTGAATTTTACCGGAGTCATGTTTCCATGCTAGATCCGCCTTTAAAAAGAATGTGATATTATTAATTAGAACGTGTGAATTCACCCTTCTTCATTTAGGCTCATATCATATTATCAAAATAGATTAATTAAATTAAAAATGAAAATAAGATAAAATATATATTATAATAATATATAGCCAGAGAGGTTCAAAAACGGATTTAGGATTAAAATTTTATAGAAACAAAATTTTATTGTATATATACTTAGTAGATTACTCGATAGATATATAAAATTTAGACGATAATGTTAGATTCTGCTGAAGTCGTGTTTTCCATGCTAGATTCGCTTTTAAAAAGATTGTAATATTATTAATTAGAACGTGTGAATTCACCATTCTTCGTTTAGACTTATATCATATCATCAAAATAGATAAATTAAAATAAAACTGAAAATAAGTTAAAAAATATATATAATAATAACAATAATAATGGTAACTATTGTACCCTATTTTTAGCTATGTTTGTGCTGGTACAAAGTATTTGGAGGTCTTTTAACACCCTTTTCTTCTATGTGATTTTAGGTCTATTATATCCCTTTTTATCATTTTCATTTACCATAGTTTCACACCTACACATTGATACATCTATTGGTTGATGCATAAAATGTCCAAACCATCTCAAGCAATCTTCTCGCATTTTATCATCAATGTGTGCTACTTACACCTTTTGGTGAGTCTGGTAATTTTCAATTTAATATGATCATTCATTTATTTCAGTATCCACACAATCTCCACAATATACATCTTGTGGATATATTAGACTTTAGCGGTCCAATATTCATTACCATAATTTATATAACATAATCGATCTTATAAATTGTATAAAACTAACCTTTTACTTTAAAATTAACTTGTATAACTTGAAAGATCTTTCTCTCTATATATATAAATAACTTTTTTAAAACATTATACAACAACTCAACATCCCATTTTATAATGAGGAACTTTCATATATAGTCACTCAAAAATAGCCTAATTACTCTCCGTAGCTATAGTTTGACAATTACAATTCGTAGCTACATGTTATAGGGAGGAGAGAGAAGAGAGAGAGCAAAGAGTGGGAGAGAGGTGAATTGTATATGTATATCGGTTAGATAATTGTATATTATACATATGCATTGTATTTATGGTAAGCGAGATTGGGAGAGGGAGGAGAGAGGCGAGCGAGATTGGGAGAGAGAGGAGAGAGGCGAGCGAGAGAGGGC
The DNA here is from genome assembly GCF_019186545.1 of Solanum stenotomum. NCBI lineage: Eukaryota > Viridiplantae > Streptophyta > Magnoliopsida > Solanales > Solanaceae > Solanum > Solanum stenotomum. The sequence goes on along the minus strand of NC_064284.1, from coordinate 15,200,746 downwards.
AGAGAGTGGGAGAGAGGTGAATTGTATATGTATATCGGTTAGATAATTGTATATTAGACATCTGTATTTGTATATTCTGGTGAATTATACATTTACAAACGTGGCTAATTATACAAACTCGAAGTCAACCCATGTAATTAATGTATAATGTTAATCGCGAGTGATAATTATAGCAAACTATAGCTATGATGAGTAATTAAGTAGTATACGTTTGTTTAAATAAGAACTCTTTTCCCCTATGCTGCCTTTCCTAGAACTTTTATAATTCTTCTGCCTTCTGATTTTTGAAAAATCAAACAATCGTTTTTAATTAATAGTAGATAAGAAATAACTAATTATATAATAATGGGAGTTTATTTTGCTCGGACATGTAAGGTACCAAAAAAAAAAGGATGCGCATGTATTTCAATAGTTTAATTTTCTGCTACAACAATATGTTTTATATAAATATTGTTAAACGCAGTAATTCGCGAAAGGGGAGTATCCTATAGTTATAGTAGATTAATACACGATCTGTACAAGAGACAGTTGCTTCTTAACCGTAAAATACTTGCACAAATAGCTATATCAAATAGGAATTGTCTTTATATGATTTCGAACGAAATCATAAAGGAAGTAGATTGGAAAGAATCCACCAGAATAATTTAAATGGAGTTACCCGGAGAATGAACTCCGGGAAGGTAGAGTAGAAATTAGTATGAGAAAATATACTAAAGTAGTCAAAATGAATGAACACGTTCAATTCAATAAAAACAGATTTCTTTTTTTCCGATTCATTTTTTCTTACGACACGATACTCAAATCTAGATTCACTCAAATCTAGATTCTTGTAATTATGATTCAAGTGAAGAAAAAGTAAGCCTATTTATTTCGGGCTTTAAAACCAGTAGTTCTAGCGGTCGACTCGGTTCTTTCAAATTGTAGAAAGAATAACTTTGAAGCCACGTTTAGAATGGTCAGCACCTTTTGAGAAGAATTGCTCTTTGGAGAGCTAAATATAAGGGCGATGAAAGTTGTAAGCTGTAGAAAGGAGATTTTTCATGTTCATAGACACTTTGAAACTCATTGTGGAAATTCACTCTTTTATTCTGAGTGCGCAGAATGGTGCTTTGCGGCTACTATGGGTCTTCAAAAGGAACCGGGAACGGGGCAAAGACATCCTAAGAAGTTTGCCTATGGACTCTAGCATTATGTGTATTATAAATAACATAACATTTATTATTTTAAAAAAATTAACGTCATGGGGATGCAAAAGCTGATAAAAAACATCAAACCATTACATTCCAAAAAAATTATAATACCACCATGGTGTTTACATACTACAGTATTGATGACATTTTATTATATTTTGCATGACAATGTATAGAGAATGATAATACGTCCAAATAAAAGTTTGTAATTCTATTCTACAAATGACGACATTGAAAAAAAGAACAACAAATGATGCAAAAAGATTCTCTTGACATATTTCCTCGATTCACAATTTAATAAAAGAAAAATATCTTAAAGTTCAATATATATTCAGTCGTTTTGATAAAAGAACATAATACAAATACTTAAGCATTGAAAATAATGAACTTTTCTTTTTTATGCTTAGAGGGACAGGTTCAAACTGGCGCCTTGACTATATTCTTGAGCAGATTAATTCTTTAAATTTGTAAAACAAGAAAGTATTTTGGCCTCCATCATATACTCAAAAAGCTCTAGTTGTTCAATTTAGCATGAAATATGAAAAAAAATAATTAGAATTTAACATGAACTCAAATTTGGAGATGCAAACTTTGGATTCTAATGTATCTTTTTTGAGGTGCATTCTTATTGCATTTCTTTTAGATCTTCTTTTGGTGTATGATATTGTTTTTGGCGTGACAAATTTTTTGAATTTGACAAAAAAAAGCTTTTAGTTAATTTTTTTTTTTTTGTTGAATCTAACAATAAAAATTTGTTGGAGATCAAAAGTAATCATTTTCGAAAACTTAAAAGATATCTTAAGGTATCAGTTTAAACCCATACCAAATACAAAGAACTAATTATTGTTTAACGTTTTATCATATAAATATAGAAATACACAAACATTTAAAATATGTTTGATTTAATATTAAATAAACTGAAATAATATTTTAATTTCAATTTAAACTTTGTCATTCTTAAGGGACATTAGAATTTTGAAAATTTTCGCCTTTTTATCTTTTAGATAGCAAATTCCGTATCTTGAAAAAGTAATATACAAAAATAATATCAAAATATAAATAATTTTGAAATTATATATGAAAAATAAAAATTTGAAACCAAAAATAACATAAAATAACTTAACATTTTATTTGGGGGATTGTATAGATGATGACTACCTCTAAATTCTAGTTTGCTTGTGACCATAAACGGGAAAGAAGCAGTAGAGATGACGAAGGCTCTGTTTGTGAGGCCAAACGTGGCGGCGCTATGTATCCGGCGATTGAGCTGCTCCGTTCAGCCACGTGTACCTGCAATGGTGAAATGCTATTCTATTGCTGCCCGTTCCAATAGGCCGATGAAGCTCCTTTCTCACATAGGGTTGAAGATTGAGGCCTTCGCCGGTCATCGGAGTTTCAGTATTCGAGCAACTAGCGATACTGGCAATGACTCATTTGATTCCCCTCTTATGCAGTCAATGGAGAAAAAGGTTAAATTCATTGACCCTTTTTGAACTATGAGTTTTTGCGCATCATAAAACTTGGGATTTGTGTTTTATTGGGCTTGTATTTATCTGCTTTGTGCTTTCTACAGCTTGGGAATTGCTAACTTCTCTCTAAAGATTAAAACTTTAGGGATTACTATAAGAGTTTGTTCGGAGTAATTGCTAACTCTGACCTCAAGATTTTTTATTTATATTTTGATGAAGCAAGTAGATTTGATAAAAAGGCATTAGGAAGTTGCAATAGATACAAAATGTTGATCTGTTCAGCTCATTTCTAAAGTATACTAAGGAGCTAACAACAACCGTGTAATCCCACAAGTGGTGTCTGGAGAGGATAGGATGTATGCAACCTTCCTTTGTGAGGTAGAGAGGCTGTTTTCGATACACCCTCAAAAGATATGTTACCAAAGCAGAATTGCAAGGTATTAAAGAGCTAACGAAATCCAAAAAATGGTCAATGCTAATTACTAGGAACTATCTGAACCAACTGAATAAATTCATTAAGCATCTAGCCTTCAGGATATTGCTTGAGTTGAAATTCCATTAAAGCATCTACCGTTTCTTTTTATCTAAATACACCAGAAAATACAAGCAGGTACCACAACCCAGATTTTCTTGATGGCTTTATCAGGTTTCTATGAACTCCACCTTACATAGACTTCTCTAGTGCTGAATGGCATTGTCTAAATGTTGATCGAAGGGGCACAGATTAGAAGAGAACATCGTTGAGTATGTGCTGTTTTGCATAATCCCTTAAAAGAAGGAACCTGATAAAAATTGACTTTGGCACTACAAAATATTCCCATTTCAAGAAGAAAAAAAATTACTCCCTTTGTCTAACAATACTTGTCCACTATTGACTTTGCACAATTTTTAAGAAAACTATAAATAGAAGGGTAATTTTACTATATCACCCTTTGAAAATAAATGCAATGTCCATGTTGAAGGTCTCAAGTTCGAAACCCCTTGCCAGCGAAAGCAACGGATTTGCCTTCTGGGTCGAGCTCGTTGCACCATACTTGCCTAGTGTGGGTTACCTCTCCTATGTGGTTTGCGAGCTATTGCATAGGAGCGGGGGTTTTACCTTGTGCACACCCAAAGGGTAGCGGCTGCGGGTTTTCCTTGTCATAAAAAAAATAATAGTGAAATAACTATAATTAATGATAAGTGTAAAATTATCCATTAATTTCATAAAGTGGACCAGTATTGTTGGGTATTCCAAAATAATATAGTGGACAACTATTGTTGGACGGAGGGAGTACTAAATAATCATGGTATTTCTTACAATGGTTAATTATGTAGAATTGAAGATGTTAGAATTTGAGAAGAAAAAAAGAACAAGAGAAACAATGAATGAAGCAACCACTAGATATTAAGAATCGTGCGATCAAGCCCCCTTCCCCCCCCCCCCACCCGGCGGCACATGCCATGAACTTGAACACAAATGCTTGGTACTTAAGTGGAGAAGGGGGGAGGATCAAGCCGATTATCCACCAAGTTCTGAACCGTGCACCACTAACCGTTGGGAATTTCTCGGTTGTAAACAAAAAGATGAACTGACCTACCTAGGATCACAAATGTTGCAAATTTTATCAAATAATCAACCAGCGCATTGGTGTGATGCAACACCTTGATCCATGTGCAATGAACTATTAAAGTTAAGACAAAGATTCAGTTTTATAGGCACAAGAGTTGTGATGAGTTTTGAGTGTCTGTTATAAGTGGCTGGATGACAAAGCAATATATAGATGCTGAAAACTATTTGGAGTATGTAATCACAAGAGATAAAGGGGTGCACAATTTTTGACGTTAGTGTCGGTGGGTGGGGATAGAAAAGTACTGCAATAGCAATAATCAAAAGTATTAGGGAAACCTCAGAATATTCATCTCGGTGTCATAATGAAGTTAATAGAACTATGTCTATAGGATCAAATTAAAAAAGAAGAAGCAAGTTTGAGTTTTGGACTAAACTTGTGAAATCCCTTTTAGAAGATCCTTGAACCTAGTTTTGTATCCTGAAATTACTCTGGGGTGTTTGGATAAGCTTATGAAACTGGTGGATTAACTGAGAAACATCAAGGGTTGAAAAACTCTTTTAGGTGTTGAAGCTGAATTTTTAAATGAACAGTTACGGGTTTGGGTTGAAACTGATATTAGCCATTAACACGGTTGGTAAAAAGGTCTTGATCATCATTGTTTATGTTAAAATGACTGAAATGTCCTTCGATCTATTTAGAACATAATAAAAATTTAATAGTAATTTTTACATATAAAAAGAACGGCAGAAATAGAATTGGGGAGAATTAATAGCTATGTTTGTAAGAGTATTTCAGAGATTACAAAAGATATTAGGAATAAATTGTAAAAGGCTTGGTCAAACCAAGAGTGCTTATAAGCTATAAAACCATAAGTTAGGAGTGACCAATTTATGACTTTAGGCGACGTTTACTAAATGCCTAGATAAGCCAAAAAGTGCTTATAAACTAGTTTGACCAGCTTATAAGCTTAGAGTGTGTTTGACTAAGCTTATAAGCTGATCAAATTGGCTTATAAACACCTTTTAGCTTATCTACGCATTTACTAAACACCAAAGTGTTTATGAGACTAGTGCTTATACACCAAAATCAGCCAAAAGTCATAAGTTGGTCATCCCCAACTTATGACTTTTAAGCTTATAAGCAATTTCGGTTTGACCAAGTATTTTACGATTTTATAATATTTTTTTTTTATTTTTTGATAAGGTAAACATATTGTATCAACAAAAAAGGGTTGTTAAGCCATAACTACATGTAATGAGAGCAAGCTAATCTAAGCAAAAAAATCTATAAAGACTAACAATTGCATTAGAGTCTGAGTGTTCTCAATGCAGTTCTGTTTACACCAAAAGTGAAAACGTAAAATACAATTAAGCTTTATCTTCTGGATTGGGTTGTTCTTTCCTTCAAAGCATCTTAGATTCCTTTCCCTCCAGATAGTCCACCATATACAGCCTGGTATCATAGTCCATCTTTTTTGGTCTATGGTGCGTCCCCATTTGTTCCAACTGTAGATCATAACTTTTCTAACTGTCAACATATCTTTTCCAAAACAAAACTTCTTACTTCCTCTCCACTTTGTGTCTGTCGTTCCTCCTTTTCTTTACCCATATACTTTTAAATTTATAATTTTTTGCAAATATTTTAAGGATATTTTAGTCATTCTAATGACAGAACAACTTATCAACACTTTTTTACCAAATACATCAACTGCTTATTAACAATTTCAGAACTTCTATCCAAAGATGTAACTGCTTGTTTATAAAATCAGTTTCAACGCTGAATAATGCTTTTCAACACTTGAAACTTATCTGCTATTTACAATCAGCTAATCCAAATGGGCTATCAAACACATAAGTTGGTCAAATTCGCTTATAAGTACCTTTTGACTCACCTATGCGTTTGGTAAATACCAAAGTACTTATAGCTAAGTGCTTATAAGCCAAGAAGAATCATCCGAAAGACATAAATAGGTCACCCCCAATCCCCCAACTATTAGCACTTTTAGTTTGACCAAGATTTTTATAATTTTGTCCTTGATATTTTTCCTAATTCTCGAAACACCATTTCCAAAACAAAATCCTTAACTTCCTCTTCATTATATATAAGTCATTACTCCTTCTCTTTGCAAAAGCTTTCAGTGTACTTAAGTCACTTTGTCAAAAGAACAACTAATCAACTTATTTTACCAAATACATTATTTATTTATTATCAGCTTCAACACTTCTATTCAAACACATAACTGCATATTTATAAAATCAGTTTTAACACTTAAATGCACTTACAACCACTTAATGTTTTTTCCCTCTATTCGTTTTATGACCGAAAAATCTGTGGAGTCTGCCCTTTGGGTCGACCGCGACCTTGAAACTCGAGAATGATGGGCCCGTCCCTTTATTTTTCTCCACCTAAATGCTCGACTTAGGTTGCTTGCTGCACGACTCAAACTTGTGACCTAACAAGTCCCTCAACCTTTGCCAATTTAGCTAAACGCCTGGCATTTATAATCAACTAACCCAAACTGGCTCATAAGTGTCTCTTTTCTTTTTCCTCATAGTCGTATTCGTAATCAATCATATACAGCGAAGTATAGAATGCTACTTCTTTATGACATATATTAGCTCCTACTTTAACTAAAACATGGAAGAAAAAGCTTAAGCACATCATGTCCACAATTGCAGTTCTGGAAAAGAACTTTTCTTCCCTGTCCCTTCTTTTGCAATCAATTTCGCTGCAACACCGGCTGTTGTATCTAATTGTTCACCTCTTGACTGTGTATGTTATGTATGCCCGGCTCCAAGGGCATATCAATTGAAGTAGATTCTTCTTTTGAGATTTATGAAATTCCGTTCACATGTGGCATTAAACTTTTGATGTTTGATCCTCTTTACGTTTTTGTCATGGTTCATAAACAAGGCTGTGGCCTTAGATTACATTAATAAGGGTTGCAGTACTTGCTTTGCCTATGCTACATTTGGCTGTACAGATTCCATGCTCCTGTAATATCTGCCTGGGATATTACATTCGTGTCTTTTGTGATAGTCTCACTTCTGTCAATATAATTGTCTGGTTGAGATTTGAATATATGTGAACAGATCAAGGAACAGTTGAATGCAGACACAGTCGTAGTGAAAGATGCTTATGGTGATGGTCGGCATGTCAGGTGAGGTTTCTTCTCTAGTAAATGATGCAGTGGTTGGGAATACGAAGCTGGTTTACTAAATCAAGTGGTGACCATATTTGTTGCTAGTTCTGTAGTCATTTTATTTCTCTTTGCAGCATTGATGTAATCGCTTCAGCTTTTGAGGGACAATCTGCTGTGAATAGGCAGAGGATGGTCTACAAAGCCATATGGGAAGAACTTCAGAACACTGTGCATGCAGTTGACCAGATGACTACCAAAACACCAACTGAAGCAGCTGCAGGGAAGTGATAAGAGGCACAACCTAAGAGTATCAAAACACCACCCCAGTCAGCTACTTTATTTTGAAGTCGCAAAACTTTTCAATTGATATGATATACAGTTACTATGAAAAAGGAGAAAATTGAATGATGTCAACTTTGAAGTAGTATTGCTTTACATTTTTAGTTGGAGACAGGGCATTGAATACTTGCCATTTTGTAACAGCAGTTTGTTCATTTTTAAAATCTAGTTCTTCCCTGCTACTGGTCGAAGAACAAGAGTTGAATGTGCCTGTCCAAAGGAAGAACAGTTTAACTGCTTAACGCCATGGATATGGTAAAATTCTGATGAGAAATAAGTGCTTCAAGAAATTGGATTTCACCATATGCTCAGTATATTTACAGCAATTTGGAGGTTGAAGAATTATCAACTATTTGTGGTCGCCAACTTTTCAAATTCAATTTAATTTTTGGGGGAAATGGAGCCATATTATATAGTATATTAAAGTTAGTCATGACTCATTACATGCCATATAATCACCACATATAGTGCTGCTTCTAACAGCAAAAAAGGTCCTAAATTTGTCTTGTGGATTATATTTGGCAGGTCGCTACATATTTGCAGTTTAGCACTACTTAAATTACTAGTGTTTTTAATTGCTTGCTAGATTCTCATAGAATTTTGATGCATTTGAAAATATTATTATTGTAGTAGTATCGAATTAGAGTAGAAAAGACAATTTTCTCATCATTTCTGTAAGTCAGATGGTTTAGGCACAGCTAACACATACGTGTGAAACACAATTTTCTTGATGTTTACATTTGTCAAACAAAGTGACGATAGAATTAACAAAAATGCAGAATGTTTTGGGTGCTATAAGTTGGCTTGTTTGAAAAGCAAAAGAACAAGAAAAAAAAGCGTTTCAAAAACCATAAAATGGTATCAACTTACAATTGAATGGTTATATCAAACACGTTACCTCTCATTGAAAATTTAGTGGTCGCTTGATCGGACTTATAAGAATAGTATTAAATAAGGTGTATTATGAAGTTTTGAATATGATACGATAAATATTTTAGTGTGTTACTTGTCGTTCATTGATGTTTACTTTGCATTATTTTCAAGTGGTGCTTAATCTAACATGCCTTTGGCCTTCATTTTATTTTTCAACTCCTGGAGTTTTGGCCTTTTCCATCCCCTGGAGTTTCAATTTTCACAAGTACCACTCCAGGACGATGGTGGCTAGTCCGCGCTATTACTACCCTTACTCCTTCCCCAGAACTCTGTTTTTAGAAATATAAACTTCTCAGGTACTTCATATATGTATGAACAACTCCGGTAGTGAATGAACTTGAACCTTTTTTCAACAGAATCTCCATGCTGATTCAAATATAAGGAAAATCATTAACTGGAGTTAAACAATCAAGAATCGTATAGACATCGTAGCTGTGTGTATATATATTTACACTTTTCATAAAGTTTTTCTTTGAATTATATACAAATGAAAAGTACCCCGTGCTTAGTCCTCGTGGTCAAAAAGCTGAATATATAATTTGCAGACCGAACCAGGGCATCAATGAATCTGAGAGTCCGCCCAGCCAGTCACTAGTTGGACAGAAGCATTAAAAATATGGTCTTCTTGAACTATTTCAAATTTAACTGGTAGTAGGCAACATTGGATCCATACCAAGGCCAAATTCCCAGAAGCTGCCAGGTTCAACATGCTTTACTTTCCCAAAATATCTAATATGACGAAGCAGCCTAGCCAAATATGTGTTGTGGCATATAGTTGAACTGTCACAGACGACTGCTACATGCTTGCGCGCCCTTGTTATAGCAACATTCATTCGCCTGTTGTCTCCCAAAAAGCCAACTGCCCCCAAATTGTTTGATCGAACCTGTACATAGTTAAGCAAGGTTATATAAACATTCACTTGCATATTCTCTTTCTCAATATTTAGACAATGTACATTGAAGTGCATAATGTAGTTGGATCAATTCATGAAACAGTTATGCTTAGAAATGTAACACATCAGTAGAGTGACAGCTTACCATGGATATAATCACAGCATCTGCTTCACGGCCTTGAAAGCTATCAATAGTTGCAACATCAACGCCAGTAGCTATAGGAATCTCATCAATCCTGTCTCTAAGTAGCTGCACTTGAGCGACATAAGGAGATTGCACAGCAATGGCTGCAGGAGGAACACCTGCAGAAGATAATTTAAGATAACTGATACTTCTTTAACTAATCTATCCTGATTTACAATACATGAAGCAACAGAAGTAGAAAGTACATGCATATTCCCCAAATGTAAATAAAAAGATTTCCTTCATCCCGCAGGTAAAGGATGCTTTCATAGGCTCATCCAAGCAACGTGAATGCAGAATCATGAACATGCTGAGAAGGGAAGTTTATGTTGATTTGGTCCGAGAGAAATTATCACCATGAGTGTCTTGAGCGTATTGGAAGCGCAAATAGTATTCATTAACCCTCACTAAAAGATAGTACTGATTAACTCTTTCATTCAGCTAAGCTGTCAACTGAAACTTCACGGTATATGGTTCTACTGAAAGACACTTCCTTCTAGCGAAGATGATCTTCTATATAGTTGGCTTAGTCTTTCACCCATAGTTTCACCTAGGAACTTTTTGAACTTTGTTAGCTCCCTAGTACTAGTTTAGTCTTTTTGTAATTGAGATAACAAAGTTCTGTTATCTTCCTAACTTTTGTACTATGCTGCATCTTCTTGATGCCAGCAATGAAACTTCTTATTACTACAAGAAAAAGAATCTTCCAGGAACTTAAAAAGGAATAACCATCTAAGCAAGGTGAAAGGTCTTCAGCTTCTCAAAGAATGTGGGAATTGGAGTGATAGATATAAAAGTATCCTGGTTGAGTAGCTTTTTGTCAAACAGTTCTTCCAGCAATATGGAAGAGGAGTTAACACTGTTGGCTATACATTTCTATAAAACTTTTTCCATTAAGCGTAACTGTAGTAAAAGAATGGATTCACGTACAAAGAATAAAAATCAGTCATTGACAATGGATTAGAGAGAAATGTGCAGTTCCAATTGAGATTTCATGAGCTTTTACTTTCAGCATATACTTTTTTTTTTTTTGAGAATGGTAACAGTACTTTCAGCATATACTTGTCATGAGTTATAACCAGAGAATATAAAGTTGTCATCAGTCCATCACCAGGAATCCTGCTACCTCTCTACATAAGCTAGGCATTCTGGTGGGTAGACAGGATACATGCAAGATATTTAATAATTGAAGTCAATGAATACATATTTTGTCCAGTCATAGCTTGAGCAATAAAAACACTCATCATGGAAGTTTTATTTATGATTACTTTCAGGAAAATTAAAGGATCTATCAATTATCATTTCAAGAGAAAACAAAAAGTGAAATGCACGTACCAGCATAAATTAAACTGAATACATGTTGAATAACGATTTCTGCTTCCCCTTCATTGAAAAAGGAGCCAGTGCCAGCAGGGTCCAGATGCTCTTCACAACCAACTGATAAGCTTCCGTAAGGCATTCTCGTATCAAGCAATAACAGCGGACACTGTGTAATCCATGTTGGCTGAATGCAGAAATTAGAAGAATTAAAACCATCTAAAGGAATGCTTTCTGTAACCAAATACTTGTTCGTCAACAATATGCTAAAGATTCGGACAAGCAGATAACCCAGACTAATTTTTTTTTGAGAATGGTAACTTTTTTTTTTTCTATTTATCCACAGGTATACTACATCAAAGTAGCCCCCCTTCCAAAAGTATTACAAACTAGACTGCCTCCATCTGTGCTTTTTGTCACAAATAGTCTAAAACATCAAAAAGTTCTTCTATTTACACCAAAAATAATAAAGAGCTATACAATTCATCTTGAAATTCTACAAATTGTTCTTCTTGCCCTCAAAACAGATAACCCAGACTAATGTTGTGAGGCAGTGCCAAGAACAATTAAATGCAGCACCTAGCACATGTCGAAGATGGTAACTCTACAAGAAAGGGTTCCACGGCAACTTTATTTTTTCTAAGCATAGTATGTATTGCATACAAAACAAGATGTTGAGGGAAGAGATTCAAATTTGTAGACAGTATTGAAAATTATCCAGAAAGACACTATTTTACTAGGAGTTTAGACCAAAATACCATTTAAAGGTTTTTAAACCTTTAGATCAGGTGTTCATACAGTTCCATGATATCTGAGGGGTCTTCCCTTACATCTCAATCTCAAAATGATATCTTCTAATGTCCATATCAAAGTTACAATAAAGAAAAGGTCCACATAAATGTTCTTAAAGTTCTCATGGTTCCTAAAAGTAAAACCTCTAATGTAGAAGTCATCCTACTTGAACATTGCCAATGGCACAGATATTCTGCACTATGAGTTGACCTCTACACCTCTGTTTTCCTACTTAATATTTCACGTGCATGAAGAAAGTCATGAAAAGCCCATTAAGCTTTATGTTATGGAAAATGACAAAGAAAGGAGCCTATGTTATCCTTTGAACTTGTGGAAAGAACAAAACGTAAAACAAGGTATCAGGATTCAAATCATAAGTTATATGCCTAGAGAAAATGGCATGCAATGGCAAAGCGTTTCATACCTTGACAAAAGGAGAATCCACCAGAAGATGAGAAGCAACGGTTGGAGATGACGTTAAAGATCCATCATACATCTCCTTTGAAGCCCAGCTAGCTATGGCATCATTCATTCTGTATTGTGTTGTTAACTTTGTCGACAGCATCCCATCATGCAAAGTTGCTGCCCTCTCCAGTAGTGAAATTCCAAGACCACCTTCTAAGGCTTTCCTAGAAAGGATCACAGGAGCAAGCTGGAATTGATCTCCTGCAAGAATACAACGCTTTCCGAGCAATATTGGTATCCAAGACGATGGTTCAATTGCTTGGCCAGCTTCATCTATAATAACCAAATCAAATGCATCCAGCCGCCTAATTAGTGGATCAGCTGCCCCAATGTTTGTTGCAAGCACAACATGAGCAGTTGATAAGATTTCTTTCACAGTTTCCTTCTCTTTCTTCTTGATGGACTTTCCAAGCTGTTTCAGAAGTTGACGTATACCAGCAGCTAAAGAGTCATCCTTAAGACAATACCTCAGGTCCCTTCTAAGATCTGACTTCTTCCTTTCAATTTCTGCTCGGAAATTAGACAGCCTGTTATTCACAATTTCAGCCAAAGATTTTGAAGCTACATCAGGGGATATTCGTGCAGGATTTCCAACCCGTACAATGTTGATTCCAATATCAGACAACTTTTCAACCATGTTGTCCACAGCTGCATTTGTCGGTGCAGTTACAAGCACCCTTTCACCTTGTTTTACAGCAAGAGAAATCAATTCCTTCAGCAAACCAGTCTTCCCTGTGCCAGGAGGCCCTTGAATTATCATTATAGGTCGATTCTTATTTAAACCTAATGCAATTGCTTTTCTTTGGGAAGCATCAAAAGATTTTCTGTTTGTAGAATCAGGAAGTTCCACTTCAGCCCAATTTGCCATGTCATTCTCCTCAAGCCACTTATGGTCTTCTTTGTCTCCAAAAAGTGTAGCTACCACTGCTACTGAAGGATTTTTCTTCCGAAACCCTTTCTTCTGAAGCATCATTAAGGCTTCACAATTGCGCTGTCAAAAGAAAAGGGTGAATACCACATTTTAAGATAGACTATGTTCTCCTCAAACCTAATAAGAACCCAGAAAATTTCAAAAAATGATGTGACCTTTAATTCAATAGAATAAAATATTCCAATCTAATCATTAACTTTGTAAAGCAGCAAGTGCTCTTAAACATTTTATATAAAATTACGCTTCCCCAATATGAACAATAGTAGTAGAGGACTGTACTTATCATAAAACATTCTGCAACGCCTATCAAAAAAACTATTGCAGCAAAGATCTCAAAGATAAAAAGCCAAATATGAAAATCTTAATAGTTTTTTTTTTTGTTTGAACTTAATTTTATAGTTGTGTCAACTACCGCTCTTACTCCACAAATTGTCCTTGTTAACTCAAGAAGTAAACAAGTCATATTTTTTTCCTAAGACAACACATCACAGGAAATCCTATGGTGATAAAGGAAGATATAGAGTAACAAGAAGATAATAAAGAACCGCTCATTTACCAATGGTAGTTTACAACTTACAAGAAGTAATGGTCATATGCAAAGGCAGGCATGAATTATTTTCAAGATCCTAAGGGCTGTAAAGCATTGCTCTTTATAAAGGGAAAATCATGTACACAATGAATATACAAAAAGTATAGAAGAACCTTAGACAAAATGTAATTCTCTAAAAGAGCAAGCAATAATCTATGCTCAACTGGTATCTCACAGGTGTCTATGAAACCCTTTATAAAGAGTAATGCTGTGAATGCTGCTATGAGACCGTAACCAGCCTCTGTTATTAATTTCCGAGCTACCCCATGGATAAAATGGATGGTTAGATTGGGTGATACAACAGCATGCCAAAGCCAGCTGGAAGGAGATGAATTCCTTAGATAAAGCTCTCTAATTTTCAACCAGAAAGCATAGCATGAATGGAAAATACTTGGATACAATCAAGAGGAAGTACGAGAACAAGTGAAGGAAGTGAAAAAAAAGATAGAAACATCACGCTGTAAGAAAAGTAGTAGGAGAACAAGTGAAGAAAAAGAGGAAAGAACAAGAAAATGCTGAAGGCATATTTGAACAACATGAAAACAAAAAAGCGCAACATACAATGTTGATTCTAGAGTACTAATCACCACCAGTCATAGTGGCAGAAGTGATACATAGGTTTTTCAAAGTTATACTGAGCCTTGGAAATGAAGTACTGACTTTCTGATAACTGCTTGCATACAGAGAGTTCTGTTCAAAATCAAAAAAATATTACTTTAGAAAAAAGTATGAACTCCTTAGGTTTTTCAAAGTTAGGCCTGAACCTTGGAAATGAAGCATGAGCTTCTCCCAAAAACAAACTTAGATAATATAAGTACCAGAGTCTCTACGTCCACTATGAGAAGAAATCAAGGCATCAAGCTACAAACATGCATTATCACAGGTCGAGTGACATGCAAGAACAATCTAAGGGGGGAAAGATTCTTATCAAGAAAAATTCAGAAATTAACAGCACATCCAGAAAACAACTTAATTTAAACGGATATGAGACAGAAAGCTAAGCCTGAAGTCTAATTTCAAAAAAAAGAAAGCTAAACCTGAAGTCTTTCCATCCAAAATCATAACGCAACAATATTTCACATATTTTTCTCCAAAACGTAGAGAATCACTGCTGGGGTGAGCATTTCCCTCCTAAGATCAATAAAAAAGAACACAGGGAACTTGAGATGGACTTGGTAGACCCCTACAACTTTGCTTCCTCTAAATAAATTAGGTTAACCATATACCAAAACTTTGTCTGTCTGACCTAATCATTTAGTTTCACCATTCCACTATTCTTTTTAACTATGACTTCAACAAGAAATTTCACCTGGCAAAACTGAAGAAGGAAATATACCTCGTATGTGAGTGCATCAGCCAATCCTTGAATACGATCAATGCGAACATTTTTCCCAAAGAGCTTGGAAAAGGTAGTATCTCCCTGAAGTGATTCAAGAGCCAAACTGATGCTACGTTCGTCCTCACCTAGGTTATGCACAAATCCTTGCATGCAAGAAGTTGCACCAGCGCCTCTACTATCACATATTCTGACACAAACCATGTCTCCAGGTGAGAGGTTAGTTGGAGGCAATCGGTGATTTCCCTCCAATTTGAACAACACTAAATGCATTCCACCTAATCCTGTGTGTTGTAATGCAAAAACATGTTCCAGTTCAATGGAGGCAATAAATACTGGCAAACATCCATGTAGTTAAAGAAAGTTAGATCACCTATAGATGTGCTAACTGCTGTCAGATTGCAGATAGTATCACAGAGTTCCTGCTCAGGCTGCGCATGGCTAACCAAGAATTCTAATGGCCTCTGAGCCTCAGAAGTAACATCCGGTGCAGGGACAGCATTCAACTCTTCCTGAGTGAACTCCAATTCAGCATCCCTTTCGATATGAAGCAAATCTGACATACGATTGGCAAAATCCTCAATCCTACTCTGAATGGCTTTTGCTTTCTCGAGGTCCATTCCCATTACGCCAGGAACAGATTTTGGTTGAGAAACCTTCCTTGCAATGGCTTTATGCTGAGCTGCAAGTAAACAGTGTCAGGGAAAACCAAACTGACCAATTCCAGAACCACATCAGCAAAGTTAGAAAAATTCCTTTCTCAATCTATATGAAGCATTGGACACCATTCTATTCATAATATTGCTTAAAACATCTTCAAGAATCCAATACTCCCTCCAAGCCATTTACAGGAACCTCTTTGCCTTTTGATCTATTTCAAGAAGATTGACAATTTTCTATATTTGGAAGCTATGTGATTTTATCACTGTCATTTAACCCTTCATGAAATGCTCTTATAGGATTGACATAACACGATATGATTCAAACACAAGAATTTACAGCGCTGTTATATATATTTACGTGTCAAAAGTTTTTCTTTTGCTTCATAAACTCTTTGTCGATACATATATCATAGTTTAAAACGTATAAAATGAAACACACAGAGTACGTTTTTCATATCAGATTATTATGCAATGATTAATCTTTTTCCTTTTACTACTATATACATAAACCTTTCAATCAAATAATATGTCATATAATATAGAATCCAGTGGAGTAATTTCCAGGGGTGTCACCTGAACTGGCGAGATCCTTGAGCAGCTTCCATGACTCAGTCTCACGCCAATTTTGGAAGGATGACTTGCTCTGAAGGTCCTGAAGAACCTCTCTGAGCTCACGCTGGAAGTTGTCGAAAAGGGTAGGATAATGAGTGCAAGCCTTCAAACAAATAGCTTCGAGACCAAGAGGCATAGGGACAGCATTAATATAAGGCTGAGCTTGAATAACAAAAGTCAATCCTGGTTCCATTCTCTGTTTAAGCTCAGCAAACTCTCCCTGCATCTCTGCTGTAACGAAATCCGAAGCCATAGCTCTCATTCCTTGAGATAACCACCTCACTACACACTTACCCAAATCTTTACGCCCCAAAGGGTCACCATTCTGATGCAGTGCTCGCACGTCCACCGGCCCACTATCCTGGAAACACTCTTCCTGCTGCTTTTTTCTCTTTACTTGAACTTTCTCTGCCACTTTCCCCGATGACCCTTTTGCTGAAACTGCAGGGATCTCATTAACTTTAACATTCTTGCTGGAAGCACCATTAGTTCCACCATTCTTGGGTTTTCTTCTCCGGGTAGTAACAACCTTTGCGCCACCACCACTACTACTACTTGCGGTTGCTCGAATAGAAATAGAATCAAGAAAGCTTCGATTCTTGCCAATAAAAGAAGAAAGATTGGATCTTTTTTGACGGAAACGAAGACTGAGGCAACTAGGAGCTAAAGTAGAGATGCTACTGCAGAAATTGCAAGAAGCTTCCATCTTTAACAATTTCACTTGCATCCTGAACACAAAACAGAGTACTAAGAAACAGTATCAGGGTGGTGCCATTGAATGAAGCAGAGATAAATCAAGATTCTTGGAATAGTGAAAGTACAAATAAATACATAACCTTTAGGGGTGGAGGCAGTTAATATGTAAACAATTCAAGTAGAGATTTTTAGGGCAATTTTGAAGGTCATTATCAAAAAGGAATTGGGTCCCAAAAGAGGGGAAGATCAGAGTCTGAACACGTCTTCCTATTGGGTATTTGAGATTCTATAAGGCCTTCGTGAGTTGTGAGTTGTGAGCTGTGTGTTGATCCAACGTGTTCATTTTCTGTCCTCAATATTTAGCCTATGAAAAACGCTTTGCCAATGTGAAGGGACGGCGATTCTTCTTTGGCTACTTTTTGGAACTTTCTTCTTTAGAAAAACCACCTTCCACCACATCTTGATTTTTCCTATTTCAGGAGCCGTTTGGTTGGTGTTTTACCAAAGTTAATTGATGATGTATTATTGGCATAGCTTCTTGTCAGATTGCATCGAATATATTATTATTGTTATATATAATATTGGTGTGAACTCAATTTTACTTAGTCCTAATACAAGTACGGAACATCTCACAATAAAGATTGTGATGAAGTAATAAATATTTTTTTATTTTTAATTAAATATTTTAGATTTAGTCAATCCCGACACTAAATGAATTATTTTTTTAAAATATGGAATAAAACATTTGATTAGTGTTTTGCTTCTTTTTTTTTCCCCTTCATACTCACATGAAGTTAATCAAAGGAAAATTTTACTAAATAACACCACTAATAATATATTTATTGAATTCACTAATATATCTTACTGAACGATCCATGAAATATGAAATGAATAAAGGGTTATTTATGACAAATAAAGAATTTAAATGCCTTAATGAATGAATTTAGACAAATAAACTTACTTAATATTTTAATTGGAATGAATCTAGACACCTTTTTTTTAAAAAGACATTACATTCATTTTTCTCAACATAGATCAAATTCAATTACGCAATAATTGTAAAAGGAATATTAGTATTTCCTGTGTCTCATTTAATGTGACATTGTTTGACTTGAAATAAAATTTAATAAAAAAATGAATATATTTAAAATTTATGATCAAACACTCTCTGATAATTTGTGTACTATAAATCATTTCATTACGGAAAAAAATTAAGTTAAATTAGTTTCATTTATAGAAATGTAACTTTTTTTAATGCATTGTATAAATATGATGTGGCATGTGAGACACATAACGAAATTTCTTTATGAATCCTGGTCATCTAAATTTACGAGAGATCAAAATAATTATGTATTTTAAATAATTAAAGTGTTTAATCAAGCTTTTGAAAGAAAATAGATATTTATTAGAAATAACATAAACTATTTTTCAAAAGCTAAAAAGTTAGTTTTTCTCCGAAAGTATTTTTTTAAAAGGTTTTACAAAACACTTATAACTGTTAAAATAGTGTTTTTAAAATTGATTGGCAAAACATAAAGTATTCATCACCATAAGTACTACTTTTAAAAAAATAATAAAAAATAAAAAAAAAAAAATAAAATAAATAAATATATATATATATATATTATAATAAGGTGAGCAAAACAATTTAGAGGAGTTGTACCTCACATTTTTCAACTCAAAGTCAAAGCAATTAAAACAGCACCACAAATGAGTAGCCAATTGGATGTTATGTAGTGGCTGGGAGTGCTTCACTATTTTTTCTTGCTCTTATGTGTGGCTCTTCCACACTCCAAATAATTACAAGTCAATATTATTTAGGGTTTTTTATATTATTATTATTATTATTATTATTATTATTGTTGTTATCGTTATTATGATTATTCACACTCACTAAAAATGAATTTTGTATATTTGAGCCATCACTTGTCATTTTTTTAAAAATATCTTCCTCTTTGCAAAAGATCTCCAAGTGTCTGTTGGGAAGGCACAAGTTCCAAATCATACTATATAAGTGGTGGTTCCTCAACTACTACCAAATCAATCAAAAATTGTCACGTGGAGCTAATTAATATTTCTTTCTTTTATATAATATTTTCTATTTCTTTCTATTAATATTTCTTTCTTTTATATAGTATTTTCTGTTTCTACTTTCTATTTCTTTCTATTATATTCTATTTCTATCTATTTTTTTTTTTATTTTTTTACTTACTATATATCATCATCACCAATCAAAAATTGCCACGTGGGGCTAATTAATGTTTCTTTATTTTATATAATATTTTCTATTTCTACTTTCTATTTCTTTCTATTATATTCTATTTTCTATTCTACTTCTATCTATTTTTTTTTTACTTACTATACATTCATATTATATAAGTGGTGGTTCCCTTGGACTACCAACTTACTATATATCATCATTATACTTCATACTATATATATATCATATTATATAAGTGGTGGTTCCCTTGTACTACCAACTTACTATATATCATCATCATACTTCATACTATATATATATATATATATATTCATCATACTATATAAGTAGTGGTTCCCTTGGACTTCATCATACTATATAAGTGGTGGTTCCCTTGGACTTCATCATACTATATAAGTGGTGGTTCCCTTGGACTACCAAGGGTATTCCCGTCATTTCCTTCCTTAAAAGAGCTCCTACCAATACTACCAAACCTATTAAAAATGGCCACGTAGGGCTAATTAATATTTCTTTCTTTTAGCACTTTTTTTTTGCTCTCAAATGCTACCAAACCAATCAAAAATGGCTACGTAGGGCTAATTAATATTTCTTTCTTTTAGCACTTTTTTTTGCTCTCAAATACTACCAAACCAATCAAAAATGGCCACGTAGGGCTAATTAATATTGCCCGTGCCTTGCACAGGCACCCTTATCTAGTAGACAAATATTAGTTCAATTTTACTAAGAATTATTGGTGGGTTCTTTGATTTATTTATTTATTGTTTTTGGTGAACTAAATTTGTAATCTTTCTGTTGCTTTTGGTATCTTTCATTGTTTGTTGTTTAATTTACAATGTTTTGATTATTGTATTATTTTGTTGTTTTTGTTCCTTTCTTGTAGGTTTTACATGCTTAGTTACTATGAATACTGCATTGTTTTCTTCTTTTTTTTGTACTTGATTTTGCTATATTTGAGCGTATGATTTTTCGAAAACAGTCTCTCTAACCGCTGTCATATAACGGTAAGATTTGTGTATACTCTACTCCTCCAAGCCTCCACTTATGAAACATCATTGAGTATGTTAGTAGTGTTCTGTTGCAACTACATACGTAATGTTCGATATACAATATCCAATTTATCTATGCTTCTTTGTTTTCACTTTTTAATGTTCAATTATTTATTTAAGACCACATATAATACTAGTTGGCGAATTGTTATCAACAGATGTGACAAAACAGATGAGAAACTTTCACCCTTAATTAATTAAATAAATGTCTAGGGAATGAGAAATTGTATATGGGAATATGTCTGCTAGCAAATAATAAATAACAAAATGTTCTGCTTTATATAATATACTTTCTTCGTTTATTTTTACTTGTTACGTTACTTTTCAAGAGTCAACTTACATGAACTTTGACTAACATTTGGTTTCAAAGACTAGTCAAACTAACTCTTTTGAAGCAAAACGTGATAAGTAAAAGTGAACGGAGAGAGCAGTAGAACAAGTTCCAATCGACCAATATGCAATTCGATTGTTATGTTAAGGAATTATTAAGGTACTTGAATTGGGCCTTCAAACTGTTAAAGAGAGAACTATTTGGCCCATCACTGTCCAATTTTTCCAGTAAGGAAAAATCACCTCATATATCTATTATTTAAGGCTTAATATTACAACCTTTAGATTTATTTTTTTTATATTACTACTTATAACAGTTTAATTACAAATATTAACATATTAGTTTTAATTTATAATTTAATTTATTTAATTTAATTAATTAGTTATTATTTTTATAATTACATTATAATTAATAAGTAAGAGAAATAACACTAATATTAGAGAATCAATTGTCATTATCTCTTCCACCATTTTAGGGATAACATTAATAGTAGAGAATCAATTGTCATTATCTCTTCCACCATTTTAGGGATTTTTTTCCAGATTTCACACAGCAACCCCCACCTTCCTCTTTTACCCACACGTAAATCCCACACCCCCATCCCCACGTTTCTCTTTTACAGAGAACTAACTTTTTCTCTCTCACCATCTTCAACGTTCACCTTCTTCATTCAAAAAGAAAATCAGTAGAACTCCCACATTTATATGATTTAATGGTGGGATGAGATCTACACACGAAGAATGTTGAAATTCCTGCAAAGTGTGGTTCCTCTCAGTCGAAGGATCAAAAGGAGAAAAAAAACGAAGCAAAGAAAATGGTGAGTCCGGCAAATCAAAAGGGAAAGAAGAGGAAGGGGGAAATTGTACAAACTCCTTTTGATTCGAATTCTGATTTTGTTAGTGAAATAAAAAAGAAAAAAAGTAACAAGGGTAGAAATTGCTCAATCTTCAAAACCATCAACAAGAAGAACAACAAAAAAGAAGGAATCAGAAATTCGAATATCCAAAAAGGCAAAAAAAGTTGTTAGGGTAAGTATTATATTTAATTTATATTCACATTATTCAAATTAGTGATTTTTTTGCTAAAAATATCACATTATGCTTATTGTTGTTTCGAAATTTTTGTTTGGGTGAAACTTGTACGAAATGTGAATAATATTTATATGAATCTCACTTTAATATATGATTTTGGGATATTATATGAAATGTGATATAATATTGGTATGCAAATGGTATGAATTGTGTTTTGACATTGGTATGAAATTGATTTGATATCAATAGCCCAATGGTATGAGTTGTTAAATTGGTATGCAAATGGTATGAATTGTTAAATTACTCTATTTTGTATGAATTATGACTAATATTGTTATGAATTTGAGATTTTTTCTAATAGGAAGGTTTCTTTTCAATTTCTTCATTAATGTATTTAAATTTTTAACATTGGTATTAAAATGGTATAAAATGATTTTTCTTTCAATTTTTTTTCAGTGATTGTAGTTTGTACACGTGTCTATTTGCTGAGTACATCAGTAATGGAGTTTTTGATATGCGTTATGTTGATATCGATGCAAAGTACCATCGTCAAAGGTATGTCACAATCATATGGCATTATGGAAAAACAAAGAATGATGATGGCGCGACCAGTGAGAGTGAAGTAACTGGCACT